>NC_046363.1:24482573-24724024 GCF_011125445.2 Fundulus heteroclitus | reverse complement strand
ACACTGTAAGCTGGTCCGCAAACGATACATAAACACTTCTAAAACTGGGATTATCAGATATCTGTCCTTACAATGTCTGCCTCTACTGGTTCCCTTTGTTATCTCCTCCAGCTGTGTGGATTTGTCCTCTCAGGCCAGCTCAAGTCCAACAGGACCACCAAGATGAACCCCAGCCTGGGCAAGACATTCCTTCAGAAAATTCAACAGTGCCCCAATTCTCAGAGAATGTTGATAAGTGGGTATTTATGTATCAGTTTGAAAGAAAAATCAACTCATTTAAATGATTGGTTTGTTTGGTCCCCCCCCCAACATTATTCTTACATAAAACTTTTCCCATCCACTTATGTTATAATGACAACAAACCTCCATAGATTTGACTGTGTTTTACGTTATAGACCGACACAACATAGTGCAGAATCATGACATCGGAGAAAAATAAAGTGGTTTTCAATATTTTTAACATCTAAAACATTCAAACGTGACGTTCTAGTGATTGTCTGAGGCCAGTTGGTTGCCTTGGATGTTGTTTAGGGAATAAAAGAGGCCGTGCGATTTTATCTGTTAAAAGTTGTTGAAAACCTTTCCCACCCTGTTCCTTCTACTTAAAATGACCCACCGCTTTGTTTTTTTGTCTTTCAGTTCAAATCCTAATTAAAAAAAAAAAAACATTAAGGTTTTAGGTTATGATGTGTCAGACATGAAAAACCTCAAGGAGGATGAATGTTTTTGCAATGTTGAGTGCTGTGGGTCCAGGAAGGATGGAGTAACTTTAGTGATGAACTAGTAATAATTTGACATTAAAGAAAGCTACATGTCTTTTGAAGCTAATGACATTGGCGCTCATGACTCTTCCCAGGCTTGGTCCTCTGGCTTGTTATTATGATGCTACAGGCCTGAACAGCGACAGCACAAGAAACTCCTTTCTCAGCTGGATGACTGCGACGGCCCCACAATCTCCCAGGTATTTCTCGGTTTCTCACGCTCACCTCATCTTCTCCAGAGAAGAGACAAGTGTGCACCTCGTCATCGTGTTGTATCCTTCTTGTCTCTTTGACCAAAGCTGAAGAAGCGCCTCGTGAACAGCGTGCTGGTCGGTTCCAGCAAGGCTAAAGATCTGCGTGATCTTGGCACGAGCGTTACTTTGCTGTCACCCAAACAACTGTCAGAAGTCTCTGCAGAAAATCTCAAAGCTGTTTTTCAAAACCTGGAGTCCAACGTGAAATGGTCCAGGAGCCAACTGCGCACCTCTGGTCAAGAAGCAGCTGGGAAGGAACAAGGTGATAATTTAAAGACCACAACTGCTCTGTGTCTTGGCCTCTTGGCCCTTCGCCATTTTCTGACTTTGTTTCCTCTCAGTGTGACGGTTGGTTGTTGTCAGTCAGCAGCTGATGGAGCTCCAGTCCATCGCGGCCGGTTTGCCAAGCTTGTGCTTTAAAAGAATGTGAAACCGCGGGATGTCCTGAACGACACGGAAACCTTGAAGACCATCTCAAAGCAAATGAGGAAAGGGCAGCTGAAGGCCATGCTGGAAACGGTGAGTAAGGAGGAAAATGACGGCAGAAGCAATGTTACCGCACCCAAGTTAGTTATTTGAAGGATTATGAGGTTTGCGTTGACAATGTCTTGTAGAGCTTTTTTATCCGTGTTTGTGTGTTTTTTTTATGTAGCTGAGTGGGGAAGTTCCTCCCTCGGAGCTGGTGCGGAAGTTGGCCGGCCCTTTGCTTCGTAGCGTTTCTCTTAGGAATCTGGCAAAAGCAAACATCACCTCTTTGGATGAAGTGGAGAATAAAACCTGGAGTCTGCCACAGGTAAGACAACTGGGGTTCCTACCCAGACTGAAAAAAAAACATAGAATTAGATTAGTCTCCAAGTGTGGAAAAGTATAAAAACAGAAGGGAATGAAGGTTAGAAAATTATATGGATTTTGAGACTTTATTCCCAATCCCAGAGTCTAATTGTTCCATTCATCAGTTCATCCATTTGTCCGTCCGTCCATCAAAGATTAAACAAATTTATATGGGGAAAAAGTACAGAATATGGTCTTAAAACACCATATCCTCCTTCTGATACCAGCCATGCAATACTATCTCTGTTTTTCTAAAACCATTTTTTTTTTATGTTGACTTAACAAGGAAACACTAAGTTGTGTTTGTTGTTGTTGTATCCCAACAAAATACAAATTAAGAGAAAGCTGAAAAGCTACGAACTCTGGCTGTGCATTGCATTATGCACGCTCAGTTACTTGTGACAGACGCAAGTGGCAATTTACTGTTGACGTTGCCAACTCTTCCATTTTGGTTTTCATGTTACATTTATTGTCTGCTTCTTGTTAAAGAAGGTTTTAAACGGCAACTATGTGTTGACCACTCATGCCGTGGTTGTTTTTCCTGATATCTTAGGCCGCCTACCTGGCGAAGAAGATGCATGACCTGAAGAAGCTCCAGTACAGGTAAACTATAAAGTTTGGAATGGCGATAGAAGAGCCAAAGTAGTTTTTAGTTGTCATCCCGTTTAATAAAAGTCTATTTGACCAAGGAACGTGTAGTTCTTATGTTAAAACACATTGGGGTTTGAACACAACAAAAAGCCTGACTTTGTATTTTCTTTACCTACAGAATGAAAAACATTCTGTTGAGTATTTAACTAGATGAACAGTGGTGGTGCTCTATTTCTGTTTTTCTTTTTTTTTACGCTTTACACTCAGTTTTATTTCTGTGATAGGAGGCTGAACTCCGTCCTTCAGGGCCTAACCTGCGAGATGATGGATGAAGTTAACGGCAGCAGCGTGATGGATATGGCTCAATCCATAACGGAGACTCCACAGTGGCTTTCCAAAGTCCAGGTAGACGTTCGCTGACACTGAAACATGTTATATTATCAGTTGCACCTAACACCAGTGTACCTCGCTGTGTTTGTTCAGGCACAATGTGCTGCGCGAAGGTTTTTTAAGGCGTTGGAGAAAGAGAGGACGGATTACTTCCAGAACATCACCGTGCCGGAGCTTGAGAGGATCCCCACTATGCTGCTGCTTCATTTGCCGTGAGAATGCGAGGGCGTGGCTGTGTTTTTAGTCAATGTAAGGTTTGTTTACTCGCAGCACGGTCTGTTCTCTCGTCGTTCATTGGTCGCAGGCCTTCAGCGGTGAAGCAGTTGCCCGACCGGTGTGTTCAGGTCTTCCTGGCATGATGGAGACAGCCAAACCTGAACGTCCCTAGCCCTCCGGCGCGCACCCCATCGCGTGCCGCACTCACAGAAAGAGCTCTGCTTTGCCTGCCTAATGTAGACACCACCCACACACCACACACCTAATACTTCTCCAGAAAAAAAAGAGACTTAAATAACTCACTTTGAGAGTCCTCAACAACATTTTGCAGCACAAACTAAGATGGTGCGACGTCCTCAGTGGAGTTTCCTGTTGACCCTTTCAGGGGGGGAACATGTCCACCTTGACCAGCTCAGACGTCTCGAGGCTCGGCCCGCTCTTGTGCGAGCTGAAACCCTCCACGCTGCCCCTCATGGCGCCTGAAGTGCTGGACTTCAGCCTCCGGGCCATGGCCTCCTGTGATCACATTCCTCAGCCACACAGGGCAGATCTGATCCGACTGGTCAAGCAGGTGTTCGGGTAGGTCCAGCTCCCGGTAAAGGCTGGAGCCGCTTCAGAGGAAAGCCGAGGCTGATGTAGGATCATTTTGTTGCCTGCAGGAATCTCTCTGATTGGCCGGCTGAGACGCTGGAATCAGTGGGCCCCCTCGTTCTGTTGGATGACACTGTCGCCTCCACTTTGCCAAATAAAGTCTGTATCTGCTGTGTTTCTTACGTTCCTTACCTTCTGCGTTTACTCCCGCCTCCCTTTAACATTATGTCACTTAAAGTAACACAAAGTATTTTCTGGACTACTCTGTGCCTTTTTTTTTTAGCCTTGGATGAAGGATGTTCTTGTTTTCCTGAAGCCGCGCCTCACCCAGATTTCAGATGCACTGAAAAAGAAGATCTTTGATCTCACTGTCGCCGCCGCCGCCGCATCAAGCCCGGCACGTAAAAGGCGAGCAGGTGAGGAGCAGATATCTTTAGGCTCTGACTGATGGGTGGCATGCCCTGCAAAAGACAGCTAATTTTGTTCTTCTACATAACTTTTGACCAAGCTCTGCTAATACTTTTACCTTTTACGGAGGACAGTGGGTCCTTAGGACCAGAACTGAAAACCGCTGTCTTTGATGAAGAGTTAGATTTTTTATTGATTTTTTATTCAAGCCTCTTCTGTCCTTGTTTGGAATCTTTTGGTCTTTTTTTTATCATTTCACCTGCACAAAGTCTGTTGGGGTTGTAAGAATTAACTATACATTGTTTTAGTTCTTTCCCTGTAAAAGTGGTCTTCTATATAAGCAGCACAGTGTTGGATTCCTGGTGCACTTCCATTCCTCTCTCAGCCACCTAATTGCTGGGCACATTTAAAAAGAATTACATATCAAATCAAATAGACTTATCTAGACGTTATCTTTCTGGTTTTCCGAATTGAGTTCAAAGTCGTAGTTTTAGTTTATCACCCATACTGCTGTGAAATGACTAAATCATTTTGTTCAGGCCTGTTTTTCAATCTTAAGGCACTTTCAAAAAAATGTGTTTATAATTCTTATTGTCTTAAATTGATATTATGGTTGTTTCAAAATAGAGCTTAAACGTATTAAACTGGTGTGTAGCTTCCTAAAAACGATAGGTCAAGAGGTCAAGCCTTTCCCATTAAACTCAGGCAGGCCTTAGCTAACCTTCAACTTACTAGATTTTCATTTCTGTCAAAGTTTTTGTTATATTTTATAACTTAAAAACCTTTATTGGCTTTCTGTTTCTGACATAAACTTCCCTCACTCCCCATGTAAAGCAATCTCTCAAAATAAATGTTGATAAAATGAAATTCAACATTCAGTAATTAACCGGGGTTTGCCCCTCTCTGTCTGTGTTTCCCAGTCGCTGGGGATTCTTCCAGCAATCTTACAGAACCCACACAAGCAGTTATTGAAGAGCTGGGACTGAACAATGTGTTCTGGACTCCAACGAAGCTGCAACAGATGTCCAGCAGCACATTCCTGGCTACCTTAGACGTGCTCGGGTCGGTCCCTGGTTACAGCTCGGACCAGCTGAGAGTGCTCTATAAAAAGGCAGTAGAGGTAGAGTCATCCAAATGATCTTGTTCAATAAAGGGAGGAATGGTTCTGTGGCTTAATTCTAAGTGTAAAAAGAATATCATCTTATTTAAATTCTTATTTTTAGTAATAGTAAAGCTTCTTTACATTTGAACCAGCGATGATACAGATGGTGCATTATTTCCATTAATAGAAGGAATCCTAAATATCGTCACTTGTTTAAAGTTTAGTCGGGTACAATCTTGGCTCACTGTGTTCAAGTGAAATCTGCTTGTGTTGATTCACTGCAGGCATTTGGCCCTGTGTTAAGAATGAATGAGACCGTCGTCGTTCAGCTGGGCTGCATAATGCAGAGCTTCTCCAACTCCGAGCTGGAAATGCTTCCCCTGTCGCTGGACGGCCTGGACGACGTGGCCGCCTGTGGCTGGAACCATTCACAGGTGGGTGGCAGAAACCGCTCGGCTCAACCGTGACGAGCACGCCACAGTACTCATCGCAAACACCACTCGTGTCCCAATAGTTGTCTTCGGTGTGGAAGGGCGTCGCTAAATATAACAACCTGACAGCGGCGCTGCTGGGATCTGCAGAGATGGTCCAGCTGGGCCGGGTCGTCTGCGGCCTGAATTCCAGCGAGATTGGTCAGCTCAGGGTGGCTGCCTTCAGGTCTGTGGAGCCGCCAAGTCATTTCATTCATCACACTTTAAATAATAAAAAAAAAAAAAAAGATTTTCATTTCTGTGACGAGAGTTTGTGTTGTAACGTTTACAATTATTTTCCAATCGGGGCTGAAGTTGTTTTGTACACTTGTTGCTCGTGGACTGAGGGTGTTGTCTGGGGTTGATGGGGTAATGCGGGTCCTCTCCTCACAGCGACGCAGTGGGCTCCATGGAGGGTCTTCAGTGTCCCGCTGAGGTCTTACGGCAGCTGAAAGACGTTGCTGTGTCTGCCTTTGGAGTTCCCAGCAACTGGACTCAGGCTCAGGTTTCTGACCTGAACTACATCATCGGTAAAATTTGCTTAATCTACCTGCTAACCAATCAAAAGTCCACACAGCTCAATTGTTGGTTATGTCTCCATCAGCCGGTTTGAACGCAACTGAAATGGCCTCCCTGAGCCCCTCTGTCTTCCCCTTCATCAGCAAGAGCTGCATTCCCCAAATTGCTCCTGAAAACTTTGCAGTGAGTAATTTCAGCCGACCGGCTCTCCTTCCTTACAGCAGCTGTGAGCTAAGACCAGTCATGGACTCAAGCATTGCGATCAAACTTAAAGGAAAATTAAAATAGACTAACTGCATTGCAAAAACGGAACTAAAAATAAGTAAAAAATGTTCTTAAAATGAGTGCATCTGTCCTTGATTTGAGCAGGTAAATAAGATTATCTGCCAGTGGAATAAGATTTTTGCACTTAAAATAGGAACAACTCATCTCCATCATCTTATTTCAAATGCAGGATGTCTAATTATCTTATTTTAGGGGTCAAAATATTCATTCCATTGGCAGATGTTCTTATTTACCTGCTCAAATTATTTTTAGGTCCGTTTTTGCAGTGTGAGGTTCAGAAGTTTAAAATCTTGATACTCCAGAAACGTAATGTCAGTTCAGTAAGTCAAGGTCACCAAAGACTTTTTTTTTCATTAATTTTCACTCAGATTACTTCTCTTTATTATTGAATCTGAGTAAACGTTGAGCTTTACTTCCAAAAAAAGTAAAAAACAAAGCAACTGGACTTGTTTTCCGTAGTTGAAGATGTTTCGCTTCCTCTCGTCTTCCTAACGTCTTTAACTACGGAAAACAAGTCCAGTTGCTTTGTTTTTTACTTTTTTTGGAATGACCATGACCTGGATGACTGAGAATCTTCACCAGCACGTTGAGCCTTCCTGTTTTGGCCCTTCAGGCCCTCTCCGTCACTCAGCTGGCGGCCCTCGGCCCCGACAACGCCGCCATGGTGACCGGCGACCAGCGAGGAGCTCTGACAGAGTTACAGCTGAGCGTTCTTGAAAGGGCCACTACCGGTGCCCAGGAGGAGCAGACGCAGGCCCAGCCCACCAAGTCAGGTAAGAAACAGAGGAATCCTTTTTCTTGTCCCGCAGCGGGGAAATCCAGGAGCATCAGCACCAAGGAAGGGAAAACAAACACTGTTCAGTTATTAAAACTTTCATCCTCCGACAACGTGTACTGCAAAAATAGAACTAAAAATAAGAAAAATCTTCTTGAAATGAGAGTATTTTTCCTTGATTTGAGCATGTAAATAAGATTATTTGCCAATGGAATAAGATTTTTGCACTTAAAATAGGAACAATTCATCTCCATCATCTTAATTCAAGTGCTGTGTATCTAATTATCTTGTTTTAGGGGTAAAAATACTAATTCCACTGGCAGATAATCTTATTTACCTGCTCAAATCAAGGGCAAATACATTCATTTCAAGAAAATTCTACTTATTTTTAGTTCTCTTTTTGCAGTGTGAAATGTGCTACTGAGCATGGTTGCCCTGAAAGTGTACAGTATGTGCAGTATTATTGTGTTTAGATCCCTGACAAAAATAAAAAGAAGTATTTAGTGACTTTTATTTGATCAGATAGTGTTGCTAACACGAAACTCAGAGATTATAGCTGTTAGATGAAAACGCTTCCTGATACTGGGTACAGGCGGTGTTTACCGCTGATCATTGTTTTCAGGTTAACTTGAACTTTTCTACAACCATATTTTATAGAAAGCTTACCCCGTTTAAATCTCACTTCTACAGTCTTGGTCAGTGTTGTACAGTAAGGAAGTAAAAATACTTCACTACTGTACTTAAGTATATTTTGGAGTACTTTATACTTCTTCGAGTACAAATCTTTTTGATAAATTCCACTTTTACTTCACTATATTTCTGAACTTAATTGCATACTTTTACTCTGATACATTTTCAATCTTTGGTTTAGTTGCTCATTACAAAAAATAGCGAGATTTAGGGAGAGAAACGCAAATGTTTTGACCCCACCTACTGATAATGTTACAGGTGTATCTATTAGCAGGTTTACCACTTCCTGTAGGTTAACTAAGCCTGGTTTATCACTTAACCGTGTTCTTAGTATACACCCCCTGGTCTAAATTTTGCCTGCACTTGGTTGTGTACAATTTTAAAGTGTATAGCACTTGAAGAAGGAAAACTGAAAGCTTACAAAAAGGTTGTATTTTCTGTCTAAACTTGGCCTAAATTTCACCTCCACTTGGTTGTTTATATTATTTTAAGTGAATCTGACCTCTAAAGTTTACCAAAATATAAAGAATGACATTCAAACTGCATTTGCCTTGTTTTACTCTTTACTTATTTTCATTACATTACTTGAGTACATCTATTTTTACAGTAATTTTCATACTTAAGTACAAGACATTTCAGATACTTTAAGACTTTAACTCAAGTAACATTCCAGTCAGTGACTTGGACTTTTACCAAAGTCATATTTTGGAGAGGTACCTATACTTTTACTTGACTCTGAGATTTCAGTATTTTATACAACACTGGTCTTGGTTTGGTTGTGTTTTTTCCTCTCTCTGTTTTCTCTTCTCTTTTAAGACTTTATATTTTGTTTTAATGGTTTCACTTTTTTCTGTGGTAATTTATTTTTGTTTTTCCTGAGTTTTTAATACAGTTTTACATATTGTATATCCATCCAGGGATTTTAGGGTGAAAGTATACTTTTATGAACATGTTTTATCACTGGTAAAAAAGAAAAAGAAAAATACCACCATCCTTTCTTGTCCCAGGGGTGTGTGACTTTGCTTAGACATTCAATCTAAAAAAAACTATAACCTGGAAGAGACAGGATCATGTGTATTTCCATTTAAACCAACCATATCATGATGTGTATCATGACTGACTGCCACAAACGTTCCTTCGTGTAAATATAAGAACTCATCAGATGGTGGCGGACATTTTTGCCTTAACAAGTGAAACCATATTTATTTGATTCGTCTCTCCAGGCGCTCCTGTGATGACTCTGGAGGGACTGGCCACCTTCATGAAGCCTGCTCTCTTCCTCTTAATTGGGTTCCTTCTGCTCTAGAAACGGATTCATCACATCCTGCTGCCAAAACAGCCAGAGCCTCAACACGGGTCGTCTTCATGAAGCACCTTTCCCCAATATCTAGATTATGTTTTCATCGTAGTTTCTTCCTAAATTATTTGCACGGTGTAATTGAAGGGCTGTGTATCAGTGGTGTGCTTTGTAAACTGTAGAAGGGTTATGGCTAAGCTTTAAATATCTTATCATATTGTAAGAGAGTCTATTTTATTAGAATGAATGCTGTCTAGAATGGATCCAGGAGGAATCTCCACCATCATGGAGCCTGTTCCGTTTCTTCTTCTCACATCCTGCGGCCAAAGCAGCCCAAACTTTAGCTGAACTTATCCTCACCAAGACGTTCTGTACCAGCCGGTTCCTCTGGGTCTGTAAGGGTGTTCTTACCGTTAATCATAGCAGATGATCCGGTTATTGCAAAGCTTTATTTTATTAAATGCATGTTCATAGAGTATATTTTATTAGAATGAAAAGGAATATTTTATGTGAAATTGATCATAGCAGATGATCCGGTTATTGCAAAGCTTTATTTTATTAAATGCATGTTCATAGAGTATATTTTATTAGAATGAAAAGGAATATTTTATGTGAAATTGATCATTTGTTTGGAAAACAGTTCTTGCTAATAAAATGCATGCAAGGTAAAGCAATAAGTTCAATAAAGATCAGTATATTAACCAAGCAAAAAAATAAATAAATAAACGTTTCATTTATTATTGAAGCCGGTTTTTATTTTCATGTAAAACGTTTATTTTGATCTGAATACAAAAGTCAGTCTGAGCCACTGAATGAGTGAAAAACCTAAATGAGTTCAGGAAACCGCAGCAGTTAAGGCTTCTGCTCGGAAACGATCTTTGCTTTGATGTGGCGTCATACCGATTACAGTTTCATTTATGTAGATTATTCATTTTAATGTTTTACATCTGCCTCAAAATACGGAAACATGTTCAGCGAGCTTCCCTTTGCTGAAAGAAGCATAAAAAAGTAGGCAAAAAAAATTAAATATATCTTCTTTTGTTTACAGTAATCTGTTAAAGCAAGATTTACAGAAACATTTTCTCGTATAACAAATACGTTTTTTTTTTTCTTCAGCTCAGATAGAAAATATCAGTTAATCTTACAGAAAATACATTCAATTAAAAAGGTTTGAAAGTTTTCACAGAGTAAATATAGTGGATCTAGAGCTCACATTATCACCGTTTTCCAAAGCACACAGCTTTTAGACTCAAGTCTTGATTTTCAAAAAAAAAAAAAAAAAAATGGTGGCTGAACATTTAAAAATATATATTTTGTCCCATGTGTCACATTTTATTTCTATACACTGGATTTATAGTTGGAAACAAAAGTTTTCAGTCTGAGATAAAAAAAAATTGGAAAAAAAGGATCTGAAGACGGATGTTAGATTGGATCCTTTTCCGTCTGGTAAAAACTAAACTGAGCGTGGAGAAATGTTTGAATATACAGACTTCATTTTTCACCTATGAAAATGATGCAAACATAGACTTTTTCCATAGACATGCTCCAGCTTTGATTTGCCGCATCACAACTTAACTTTTTGGCAAAGCTCTTTGATCATTTTAGCTTCTGACTGACAGAAACCACAAAAATGCCTTTTTTTTTAACCATTGAACTTTTCAGATTAGGCTTTGAAATAAGACATCAAAACTTTTTTTTTTTTTTTTTTACATTTTTGTAGACGAAGGATAAGAAGCGGCTTTAAAGAGTCTATTTAGTGTAAAATAATCCGGTCCACAACTGAACAGTGTTACATATATACACAGACACACATATTGTGAAATAAAAGGTGAATTAAACAACAAAAACAGGAAGTGAAGTAGCCCTTTACCACAGATGCCAACTCCAGAACCGCCTCTATTCCTGATAAATGAAACATACAGATGATGAAGCCTGACAAGTTAAATATTTTGAACGTAAATGTCCAAAACTGTTGTTGGAAAAAAATCTAGAAGTTTGAGTCACTCTGGAAGATGAAAACTCGCAATATCCCAATGGAAAATCTCTGGAAACCCTGTGTCAATACAAAGTGAAACGTAAACATGTCGGGTAGAGGAAGAAAAAGAAAAGAAACGTGGAACAAGGTGTTTAGAGGGAATCTCCCCTGAAGCCTAGAAATGACAAAAAAAAAAAAAAAAAAAACACATTTTATCAGTATTTTCAAACATTAAGTGAAACTGAACACAGCAGGCTTGAGTTAAAACGGTCGTCACAGTTTTCTACAGGCACATATTTAACGTGAATGTGGTCACCGCAGTGAAGAGGAGCTTCAATCAGCGCCGTGTCCTGACCAAACCCAGACAGCGAGCAGCAGATCCTGAGAATCAGAGGGCTAAGGCTTTTCTCAAACAGGAACGTTTAAACTGTTTCACAAACTTCAAAACGAACAATCTTTGGTTGATTTAGTGCATAGATGCAGGGCCTGCGCACAAATTAAAAAGGCACTTACAGATATGGACCCATCTACCCCTCCTAGGTGGACTTCCCTGCGTTCCTTGCGATGATAAAAGCCATCCCGTGAGTTCTGAAGTGCGTGTTGAGATCTGTGGCTTTCTCAAAGTGTTTCCCACACACCTTGCAGGCCAGCGGTCCGTCCTCGTCCTTCCCCAGACCGGCTAAAGCAGCTTGACCGGGGGGTGAAGCCGGTTCAGAGCCGTTCACAGAGCTCCTGTCGTCGTGGTTCTTGGCGTTTCCAGCAGAGGGCGACGGAGGCACGCCGGGGGCCTGCTGGCCGTCGCTGAACGCGTCTTTGACTTTGTGGATGATGAAGCGGTGGCGGGACAGCGAGGACGTGGACGTGAAGCAGGCGCCGCACTGCAGACACTGCAGACCGCCGCCCTCCGAGCCGCCCCGCCGGTGCTGGCCGATGTGCTCCAGGAAGGTGGGCTTGTCCTCGGTGGTGAAGCCGCAGGGGGCGCAGCTGAAGCCGGACTCCGGCTGGATGTAAGGGGCCGAGGAGGACGAGCGGAGCCTCTTTACTGGACTCGTTCTGTCCGCTGCCTCCGCGTCCTGGTCCGACTTGGCGGCCGCCCGACGTCTCCGGCGGGACACCGAACTGCTCTCCGGTTCTGAGGAGCTGTCCGCTTCATCGGCTCCCTGTGTGCAGACACGACACAAAGACTTAGCTTTCTTTCTTTCTTTTTTCTTTTTTAGCCATCCTGCCAGACGTCCAGCAGTAAACGTGGCTCACCAGGAGCGAGTCCTGACCCGGGCTGCTCATGCTGTGTCTCATCTGGATGTGCCTGTCCAGCATGGACCTGCTGCTGAAGGCTTTCTTGCTCTCAGAACAATATCTAAAAAAAAAAAAAAAAAAAAAAGAAAGAAAACACAAACAGATTTACCGTATTTTCCGGACTTTAAGTCGCTCCAGCCATAAAATGCATAATAAATAAGGAAAAAACATATATAAGTCGCAATGGAGTATAAGTCGCATTTTTGGGGGAAATTTATTTGATAATATACAACATCAAGAACAGACATGTCATCTTGAAAGGCAATTTTAAATAAAAATAGAACGGAGGCAACAACAGGCTGAATAATTGTACGGTTAGCTTACGCTACATGACACAACTGAGAACGTGCCTGGTATGTTAACATAACATATTAAAAGCTATTCAGATAACTATAGCATAAATAACATGCAAAGACGTTAACCAAAGCATCCGTGTCACTCCAAATAACTAAAATCCAGTGAAATCTTCATCCTCGGTGTCACTTTCAAATAACTCCGTTAACTCCGAAAGGTAGAAGATGCAGCACTTCCGCTTCTACGTCGCTTACGTCTGATTCAACACAGACCTAGAGCGCCCTCTTGTGGTTTGGTGTAAAAATAACAGGTGTACTGATATACCGGTAAAAATGTGTAATAATTTCACACATAAGTCGCTCCAGATTATAAGTCGCACCCCCGGCCAAACTATGAAATAAACTGCAACTTATAGTCCGGAAAATACGGTACATGCAGTCGTGTGATTCAGCGCTTATAGTTGAAGGCATGATAAATAAACATTTGGCTGCAGTTTTAATCGTGTTTTTGCATTACAATCATCGTAATTAGGATGTTTTATTGTTTAGCCTAACGTAGTCTGAGCTTGTAAATCAAAATCTTATCGTGCTGATTAAATATCAGTTTCTCTCTGGCTGTGGGGAAATCTGACGTCCAGATATTAGAAAGTCATAGGATGATCGTTTTAATGGGTAAACACTGCGACTTTACTCCCTCCTCTTCTGGCTCATCTGGAGCTCGGTCAAAATGTGTCCTTTCTACCAAAATAAAACTCATACGAGTTATGTTCATATTTGTTTTATCTGAAATACTGGAATGGATTAGATGAATTTCTAATTTATTAAGATGCACCCGTATAAAGATTTTTCCCAGGAGGCAGAGAATGTGGCTCTAAAATCTGGACACTGCTGTCGTCGACAACAAATCTCCTAATTTGTCCGCTGAATTAAAAGCGTTGCCTGATCCCCTGACGACAATATAACACGAAATATCAACTAAAGCTGAAGTTTGAAGGAGAAAGCTGGGAACTCACTGGCAGCGGAAGCCGCGGGTCAGGACTTTGTGCTTGTCTCTGATGTGGCGCCTCATGCTGGACGTGGTGGTGAAGGAGCTCTCGCATTTGTTGCAGGGAAACTTCTTCAAGAACTAAACGTTACAGGAACAGAACAGGACATTTCCACATCACTGCATGTCTAGCTTTGTCTAACACTCGAAAAACTATTTGGACGCAAAGTCCCGACCTTGTCGTGCTGCTCGCCCATGTGAGCGATGTATTCCTCCCGCTCTGTAAAGTGAGTGTTGCATGAGCGACATTTCCACGCCGTGGGCGCCTTCATCCTCTCCGTCTTGACTTTCTCCTTTTCCATCCGTTCCTCTGAGCTCTCCGTTTTCCCGGGTAAATGTGCGCCAGCGGCCGGGGGGGAAGGCAGCTCTTCTTTTAACGCGGGAGCCTTGTGGGTCTGGGTGTGAAAAATAAAACATTTGAGTCGGACGACGCCTAAGGCGGCGCTCTGTGGCGTTACCTTTACCTACAGAGACGCACCTTGAAATGATCCAGCAGGGAGCTCCTCTGGGAAAACAGCTTGGTGCACTCGGGGCATTTGAACACGTGCACCTTCTGGTTGGTCAAGTGGGTGTCAAAGTGGGCGTACAGCAGCGGCTTGTGAGTGTAAACCGTGTCGCACATGACGCATTTATAAATCAGCCTGTAAGAGGGACATTATGAAACAGTGGAGTCACTTAAATATATAAAGACGACGTGTTGAACATGGATGAACTGGATTTACATGGCCTTCGCGTCGGCGAGGTCTGAATGTTGCGTTGAGATGTGGTTCTGGGTGCTGGGGGCAGATTTGAAGGCCATGGGGCAGCAGGGGCACTTGTGGAACATGTCGCAATGAGCCTGCTGGATGTGGGACTTGACCGAGTTCAGCCCGCCGAACACCACCAGACAACTGGAACACCTGCACAGGGAAACGTCCAGAGAGACACGATTGGTTTAGAAGAGCAGGAAGTAGGGCTGAACAATTATTCGCATTTTCAATATAATCGCGATTTTAAAAAAACGCAATTTCCAAATCGCAGAGGTCAGCAATTTTTGGCTATGTAACAATTAGTGAATCAGACGCGTCCATTAGGTGTCGGTAAAATGTTTAAAGTGGGTTTGCTCCACATGGAAGGGAAGAGAGTTGTAGCGGTGAAATAATCTAATTCTATTACTTGTTTTAGAGTTTATATAATCATACATAGCATTAAGTTCTGGTCAATCAGTTTAATACATTGACTGGTTACTCTTTATGTCCAAGAAGGATTGATGTTCAAATCAATTAAAAGCTGTTCTCTTGAATAATATTCTGATTAATAGAAACATTAAAAGTTCTTGTTTTAAATAGTCCTTCTTTACAAACATCCTTTTTTAGAGAACATTTTTGTTGCTTGTGGTTAATGCAGAGAAAAGTCAAAATTGCAATTTTGGTTGAAATATATTGTAGGCAGAACGCAATAATTTCTGCTCTGAGTTTAGATGCTGTGGGTCTTTTAGCAACTAATATGCACAGCGAGGAAACAAATTGATGTGTTGTTTGCATATGTTTAAAAAGACATTATAAATTAAACTGAAAAAAAAAAAAAAAAAAAAAAAAAATACAAAAAAATCGCATTAAATCGCAATATATATTAAAAAAATCGCAATTAGATTATTTTGCAAAATCATTCAGCCCTAGCAGGAAGGCTCTGTCTGATTGAGCAGAGGGAGAACGGACCTGTAGCCGATGCGGCGGGAAAAGTGCAAGCAGGTGTCCTGCAGGTGTTTCTGGAGCAGCTGCTGCTTGGCGGCGCCCCCGCACTCCGGGCAGATGTGCGGCGGGGAGCCTTGGTGGAGCCGCTGGTGGGCTGCGGCGCTGCAGCCGTTGGGCAGGAGCATGGGAGGAGAGCACTCTGTGCAGGACTGCAGGGAGGAAATAAACAAGAATTAGGTGAAAAACTACTGATACGATGGAGTGAAACTTTTAAATCCCTACTGAAGACACGAGTTGACCCCATCTCATCTAAAAATGTTAATTCTTATCAAACGTCAGACACAGATGATAGATTTACAGCCCAAAGGCATCAAAACCCCTTAAGCTTTTACATATTTTACCCCTCTACAAATGCAACGTACTTTATTGACATTTCCTGTGACAGACCAACACGAAGCAGTGCATGATGTGAAATGGAAAATAAAGATGCACCAATTAGAAAATTTGAGCCAATATTAACATTGCTGTTATGTCTGATAATCGATATCAGGGCTGAAATATTATATATCGCATTTGCAATATAATCACAATAAAAAAAAAAAAGCGTAGAGGTCTGCAATATTTGGCTATGTAACAATTAATAGATCAGAAACGTCCTTTAGGTGTCGGTAATATATTTAAAGTGGGTTTGCCTCCACATGAAAGGGAAGAAGGTTAAAGCAGTGAGATAATCTCATTTTTTAAACGTTTATCTAATCAATACTTTTCTTACCAGAAACTTTCAGGAATCTCACCTTAGCATTAAGTACCAGTCAAACTGTTTAATACATAGCAGGGTTTTTCCCCCAGCATACTGTAATCCTGGCGGGCCGCCATAAAACACTCATTTATGCTGCCGCCACCACGTTTCACCACGCTGCACTCAGGGAGATGAGCGGCGCTGGTTTTTGTGAGCGTCTGCCAAAGTAGTGAAATGTCTGTAGTGTACACCACATTTTTACTCTCACCTTTTGTTTACAAAGCATTTTTTTCACCCATTCATACAGAAATAATGTAGAGTTTTTCATTAGAAATTCAAACTTTTATGATTAAAATAAATTAAGAATAAATAAAAACCACTTACAGTGCTTTTAGCTGACTTGATCTCCTGAAAATGGTCAGAAACCTCCTCTTTGCTGCCAAACTGAGTCTGACACTCGGAGCATTTATTGTTGCTGTACTGCAGCATCTCCGTTTCTTTCTTGGAAGGTGCAGCATGTTGAGACGGCTTCGTAGTGACCTGGCCTGAAAAAGAAAACAGAAGTTAAAACACACGTGATCATAACGGAGCGATCAACATCAGACTCAAAAAGAAACCTAATTCTGCTCTCACCCCCTCCTGCCGCCGCCACCGCCGGCGGCGGTTCAGGCTGGCTGATCATCTGCTCCACAGGCACGGGCTTCATGACCAGGTGCGAGCACTGCATGATCAGGCCCTTCTCCTTGTGCTCTCGGGCGTGCAGCAGCAAGCTGCACTTGTTGAAGAAGGCCAGCCGCTTGGAGCAGTGGTTGCACGTCACCTCGATCCTGAGCGAGCGCCTGTCGTAGTGCTGCGCCAAGCTCTGCTCCAGGGCGAAGGCGTCGCCGCACTCCAGACAGCGGTAACCCTGCAGGGGGGGGCAGCCAGACAGCAACACTGACACTCTGACACACCAGGAAGACTTTTACATCTGGTCAAGACAAAAAGATATTTATGAGTTAGAGTTGATGCTGACGGCTCACCTGTGCAGGAAGGGAGATGCCCCACTCCGCCGGGACGGGCGAGCTCAGGTCGGGCTTGTAGCTGGGGAGGAGGTTCTTGTTGTTGAGGATTTTGTTGAAGGCCTCCACCAGGTTGGTCTGGCTCTTGGAGATGATGGCCCCGGTGCTGTTGACGATGGACGCCGGCCTGCTGCTGGTCTGAGGGGCCAGGGGGCCCGGCAGGGCGACGCCGCTGTTGAGCGTTTTCTTGCCGAGGCTGCGGAGGTTGATGGCTCCCGGGTTGGCCCTGGAGGCGGAGGACGAGACGGACGGCAGCGTGGCGGCTTTGGTGATGCTCACCGCCGTCGGCGACACCTTCTGCTTCTTCTCCTTCGCTGCACCGGCGGCGCCGCCTTCCCGTGTTGCTGCTGCGGGCGGCTCCGGCGGCAGCTTCTTTTTGGATCTTGCCGCTTGGCTTTCTGGGGACGGCTTGGAGCTCTCCGCGTCTCTTGCGGAGGCTTTTGTGGCTTTCTTAGGAGCCAGGTTAGTGACGGTCCTGGTGATGCTGCCGGTTGGCATCTTGATCTTAACCTTGAGCGGTCTCGGCGGAGACGGCGTCTCTGCAGGCTCGCTGCCGGCGTGGCAATTCTCCTTTGACTTTCCTCCGTCCGCCGTCATCCTTTCGCCCAGATCTTCCTCAGATTTGTCCGCCTCTCTGCGCTCGGCTTCAGCCGGCCGCTCGTTTTGTGGGAGTCTCTCCTGAGTCGGACCTGGAGCCGAACCCAAATCAGAGCTGCTCCTCCTGTTGTACAGAAGGCCCGTCTCACTGGGCGGCGGACTCTCGGGCGAGTCTCTCTCGTCGATCACATGCTCTTGGTACTTCTCCTCTTTGAGCGCCGCCAGGTTTGTGGCAGAGAGGATGTGAGGCTGTGGAGCTGTGGGGGGAG
This sequence comes from Fundulus heteroclitus, assembly GCF_011125445.2. Taxonomy (NCBI): domain Eukaryota; kingdom Metazoa; phylum Chordata; class Actinopteri; order Cyprinodontiformes; family Fundulidae; genus Fundulus; species Fundulus heteroclitus. The sequence goes on along the minus strand of NC_046363.1, from coordinate 24,705,896 downwards.
AGCCGCCTCTGATGAAAGGCTCTGCAGCTTCCTCCTTGGGGGACTTGGGCTTTGCGGAGAGACTCGGAGGCTGAGGAAAAGGAGAAGACGCGCTTTCGTACATCTGAGGAAAGTCGGAGTGTAATTTCTCTCGCCGCTTGCGTTTGGGAGGGGAGAACACCGGAGACTCCGGGCTCTCCTGGATCACCAGCGGGCTCCCAAAGTCCGGGTCGGACTCATCTCCCCCCGAGTCCGCCGCCGCACATTTGCTTTCATCCGTCACGCCTCCGTTTTGTCGCAAAGGAGGCGACGAAGGATCAGAGGGTTTATTCGCCGGGGGCGAGCGAGGGATGAGAGTTGGTGGGGAACGAGGCGGGTGGGTGCCGGCTGCCGCTGAAGACTCTGGGTACAGAAGGGGCGACAGGCTGTTGATGACATCGGCTGTGGGTCTCACTCCTTCGTCGCTCTCGTCGTCGCTGAGCGTGGAGCTGAAGGCAGGAGGCTCAGACCACGGTTGATTGCTGGCCTCTACCTGCTCGCGGGCTTGACCGATGGCTTCCTGGAAGCCATTGGTAATCTGAGGCTCCATGGCAGCGCTGGCAGGCATCTTGGGCTCCAGCTCTGAAGTGAAATCCTCTAGCTTGACAGGAACCTGCGAGGCTAAGGCACTGCTTGGAGGACTATCAGCTTTATCCCTGGCAGACCTTTCCTCCACCTCCTCCAGGGACTCGGAGCGGACCGTGTTCTTCACGATGACGCTGACCACAGGCGGCTCGGAGCTGGGGAAGCAGGAGGAAGTCCCGCTCTTGCTGCCCGCAGCTGCGTTGGTGGCCCCTGCATCCCGCTGCTCGCCGGGGTTAGACTGGATGGCCTCTTGTGCGTCGATGTCGGGGATGTCGAAAGCCGCTAGCAAGTCGTCAAAATCAGGGGTCTTCATGTCCCCCATCGCCAAACCCCCAAAAAACCTGCAGAGGCAGCAGCTGAGTCAGTGATAGCAGCGAGAAGTCAGCCGCGGCTCGGCTAGCAGCGGCGCGTCAATAAGGAGTTAGAAGCGGGCAGCTGGCGGATTAAAACGCGGGGGTCGGCGCAAAGTGGCTGCAAATCCTTTACCTGCATGTACCTAATGTGCGCAGAGCAAAAGCAACCACTAACAATTAAAAGCCAGAGAGCGAGACCGAAGTGTCAAACTTCAGCAGCAACAAGTTGGAGCTAGCTCCTACTTGTTGCTAGCTAGCAGCGTTAGCCGCTAGCTGTTAGCATCCCGTGCTAACGCTCCTCCCCGGCAGCCGTCACGAAGCGCTTTAACTCAACAAACTAGACGCCCGGGACATTCGAGGCTTGACGTGAAACAACTCAATGCACGACGCGCTTTCTTCAACGCCGAGCTGACAAACATTGTTTGCTACCTGCACGGTTAGCGAAGATGGTTCCTGACTTTTCCTGCTGGTCCCGTCAGTTTTCCGTCAACAACTCTGCGACAGTCGCTCCTTAGCAGCATGCAGGAAAATGCCTCTGAACGCTGTGCGAAACGTCATGATACTAGTATTTAGTTTGAGTAAAACCTGATGATCCTTCCGTTTTGTTTAGGGAAATATGTAAATAAAAAATAAAAAAGCTTTTTATATATATATATATATATATATATATATATATATATATATATATATATATATATAGAAAGCTTTTTTATTTTATTGTTTAGGGAAATGTAAATAAAAATAAAAAAGCTTTCTCTCTCTCTCGATATATATATATATATATATATATATATGTGTGTGTGTGTGTGTGTGTGTGTGTGTGTGTGTGTGTGTGTGTGGAAGGATCATCAGGTTTTAATTTAACTGACTAATGCAAACACAACATGCGTACGAAAACCTAAACATAATTATGTCTTTATTTGCCTTTTAGAAATTTTAATTTTTCCCACATATTCACTCTCCCCCCCCCCCCCCCCCCCCCCCCAATTTGCAATTAATCATGTTAAGACACTATGTTATTACCGTTTAACTTATTCTTAGAAATATAGAATTCAAAGAGACACTTTGCGGTGTAGAAAATTACAAATTTGGGATTGGATTATTTGTAGTATTTGCGGTAAATAATAATAAAAATAATAAAATAATAATAAAAATAATAAATAAGTTGTACAAGTCGTGGTAGTATTATTATTAGTAGTAGTATGTATCTTCTATGTATCTTTGCAACCTATCATTTCACTACCATTAATTTTTACTTTGAAGAAAAATACTTATCTGTAACCATTCCCACAATTTTTTTTTTCCAAAATTGTGAAAATCTTAATTTTAAAGCAACATAAATTAAAGTTTCTGGCCTGTCATTGGTGTCTAATGAAAATTCTCAAATAGCAAGCGAGCAGATATTGACCGCCTGGGAGCTTCACATACCATTTCACTTTTTTTTTTTTTTTTTTTTTTACATCCTTTTCATACATGGGCAGGATTTTTTTTTTAAGTGTGCAAAGGTGTAGTCATAATCTTGTTTCTACAGTTTTAAAGAATACCAGATTCAATTCAATTTCAAATCAATTTTATTTATATAGCAGCAATTCATGAAACTTGTCATCTCAAGGCACTTTCCAAAGTCAAATTCAACCAGATTATACAGATTGGTCAAAAATTTCCTATATAAGGAAACCAGTTGATTGCATCAAACTCCCGACAAGCAGCATTCACTCCTGGGGAACCGTAGAGCCACAGGGAGAGTCGTCTGCATTGTACATGGCTTTGCAGCAATCCCTCATACTGAGCAAGCATGAAGCGACAGTGGAAAGAAAAACACCCATTAACGGGAAGGAAAACCTCCAGCAGAAGCAGGCTCAGTATGAGCGGTCATCTGCCTCGACCGACTGGGGTTACAGAAGACAGAGCAGAGACACAACAAGAGAGACAAAAAAGCACAGAAGCACACATTGATCTAGTAATCTGTTCTACATTAGATGGTAATAGCGGATGATCTGTCCTCCCTGGATGATGTCACAGTTAACAGAACGCCAGACCAGGTGTACCTACTATGAAGATAAAAGAGAGAGAACAAAAAGTTAAAAGCTGAAATGACGACAAACAATGCAAAACTGGAGAACAGTAGAACTCAGTAGAGTGAAAAAAATAGATCCTGATGTCCTCCAGTAGTCTAAGCCTATAGCAGTAAAACTATAAAGGTAGCTCAGGGTAACCTAAACCACTCTAACTATAAGCTTTGTCAAAAAGGAAAGTTTTAACATTAGTCTTAAAAGTAGACAGGGTGTCTGCCTCACGGACCAAAACTGGGAGTTGGATCCACAGGAGAGGAGCCTGATAGCTAAAGGATCTGCCTCCCATTCTACTTTTAGAGACTCTAGGAACCACCAGCAGACCTGCAGTCTGAGAGCGAAGTGCTCTGTTAGGAACATACGGGGTAATCAGAGCTCTGATATATGATGGAGCTTGATTATTAAGGGCTTTATACGTTAGAAGGAGAATTTTAAATTCTATTCTTGATTTAACAGGAAGCCAATGAAGGGAAGCTAAAATTGGAGAAAAATTATCCCTCTTGTTGATTTTCATCAGAACTCTTGCTGCAGCATTTTGGATCAGCTGATTCCTACATTCAAAATCAATTTTTTCTAATTTACCATACTCTAATCACAACTTTCAGATAATAAAGCAAAATTGGATTTTATACATTTATACAATAGCCAAATAGATAACAGTTCTGCGTATTTTTTGTCGTTCAACCAACCCACATGCTTACACACAGCTGTACACTCCATTAGATTACATTTGTCATCGCAATATTCCTGTATGAATATTCGCATTCACAAAGAACTGCTTGGATGCATCATAGTAGACCTAGCTTAGATTTATACTCTTTACACCAAGATGGCCTTAAAAACTCCTTAACACCTATATCTAAAAAAGATTTTAATGATTGAGAAGCTAAAGCTCACAAACAGTGGTGGGGACATTGAATGATGGAAAAGAGAGCAAGGCTAGAGGGAAATGTGGGTTAATTATAGTCCATCTTGTCATCACAATGTTAACAGTGATCATGTCCTATTAATACCATACAGGATCATCTGGACTTGAATGAATCATAAGACATTTCCAGTGCCCCCCCCTCCAAGATCTTTCTAACCTTTGTCTGTCAACATCTCGTTGCATAAGAAGTGATTGAGATGTCTGCTGCCTGCTTCAGGGGTTCCCAGAGATCTTCTGCTACAACTTCACCCCAATTCCCAGCATCATCCTCCTTCGATACAACCATGAACCCTGTCTGTGATGTGACCCATTGCTAGCTCCACATTCAACGCCTTTTGTCCAATATGTCCACTACGCTTCTTCTGCAGAGGTCCAAACATTATTATAAAAGTTAATTTGTCCAAAGACAACATTTAAAATGACTCAAACTCTGCCTTTAAGTTGTTTCTTTACCCGCATTATTGTAGTTGATACTATGAAATCTAATTCAAAGAGCACGTGAGACTTTAAATGCAAGTAGATAATCACAAATGTAATAGAAACAGCTTGTTTTAGCAGATATGTTATTCAAGTAACCACGAGGCTCTCACATGTTCTGTTCTGTAACTTTATTGAAGAAACCGATTCATGTTAGAGAGGAGGTATTTTACAAAATGCAAAATAAACAGAAATTAATGGGATGATAATGAGCCCTAAAAAACAGAAGCAAAAAGGCTGTTTATATATTTTACACACAGAAAAAAACAAAAACATGTTTCAGTTTAAATGTAATTGTGGAAAACATGCAGAGAAACTCTGATGCCTTTTGTCACACAGTATCACAATCTCTTCTCTCTTCTCTCTCATTTCTTCTTCTCCTCATCCTTCTTGGGGTCAGACTTAGAGCCGGTCTGGGAAGCCAGGGAGCCCATGGCGTTCCGGATGGCCTCGTTGTTGGGGTCGACCCCTGGGAGGTTCTCTAAAACGCTCTGCAGGAACTCCGGATCCTGCATCACATCGTAGTCCTCTTCGTCCTGGAGACAAAGACAGCACGCTTGTAACCCAAGCGGACGGAAAACCTTTTACAGCACTGAGACGGGCGCGTGCTAACCTTTGCCTCGCTGGAGTCCATGTCTGCACCCGTGTCCATCTCTTCAGCGACAAACTCTGCAGGATGGAAGAAAAAAAAAATTAAACAGTGTGCAAAATAAAAACAAAAAGGAAAGAAAGGAAATCTTATTAACAGACGCAGGAATTTGGATTACTTTGACCTGGCATCAAATTAACTAAGAATAGTTCCCTAAATGGAGCGGAAATGAGCAAAACCTGTCACAAATGTCCTTGTGCTCATCAAGGCCATGAATGTCACACTAATTTGGGTCTTCTAATGATTTATTTAACCCACTTTTTCCTTTCACAGTGGAATAAGTATAATAAAATCTAGAGACAACTTCAAATGATAGAAAAGAAAGTTGCAGCATGGGCCCCCGCTTTAGCAGCCCTCCAGCCATCAATAAGCTCCTGGCATAATTCAACAGTAAACTGTCCGATTCAGGACCACATATGGAAGTGGCTCAAATCTGACTTGAAAAAAAAAAAAAATAGATATGTGCCAGATTTGAGCTTTCACACCTGAAAGTTGAAATCTGACCTAGTCACTTGACCCAAAAGAAAACGCAACATTTTTTTTATTTGGGTCACATTTCCCTGCAGTCTGAACGGAGCCTAATGAGCTGCTTGGCCACGATGACAACATATGTTTATAGGAGTCGTTGTAAGGCTGCCAAACCCAAGAAGAACTGCCAAGCACGGCGGTGGCAGCATCATGCTTAGGATCAAGTTTGCATCCAGAGGTTCCAATATGTTGCATAAAATGGAGAACTTCCTCCAGATTCACCTCGACGGCTGAAGCTTGGACACAGCTGGCTAACGGTCGAACGGTATCAAACATGCATCACCACTGGTTTTGGACTGCATAAAGCGGGTTGATGTCAGGTTTCTGGAACCAACCTGAGGTAAACCCTAATGACAATGAATGGGCTAAGGTTAAAAGCAGATTGTGGCAGAACTCAGACCCATTTCAATTAGCTCTACCGTCTTTAATAAAAAGAGCCAAACAAGAAGCTTGTTGCCCACAAAAAGTTTATGGTTATTCTGCAACTTGTTAAGGCACATTTATTCAAATAGTAGAGAGGATGCATGTATGTCTAAGTTTGATGTGGATTAGAGAAAATGAACGAGAAATTCCATGTTTGCAACCTGATTCCAGATTCTTGTTAAATGTTGCATTATGGGGGATAACGCCTGGTTGGGTGTACGTAAAGTTCTGTCAGAAATCCTGATTAAAAACAAACCGGTGCCCGCTACAGGCACACGTTGCATTTTCAGAATAAAGGCTGGGAAAAAAGGATAAGAAAAAAAGAGAAAATGTCTTTTTACAGACACTTCTAAAAATAAGAAGTCTGTTTGTGAACCTGCTCCTGCTCCCTGCATGGACATCTGCAGAGCGTAGGCGATCTGTTCTTCCTCGGTCATGCGGCTGAAGTCTGGCAGCGCAGGGGCAGCCGAGTCTGCGTGCGACACCGACATCTTCAACAGGGCATCCTCGGACTCTGGAGCAGACAGGGAAACATGCAGCGTTGTTAGCGCGCTCACGGCCGTCTGTTGAAAATGAGCCGAAGACGACGTCTAGGACAGAAACTCTACGATTTCTCACCGTCGGCTACAGGGGAGGAAATGTTCGCTTCGGCCGCCGATGCGACGGCGGCTCTGCGAGCTTCATCCTCCTGTCTTTGTCTCTGTTCCTCCATGGAAACACGGAGAGCCTGCAAGAACCAAGACACTTTCAAATCGACTGATCATCAATTAGGTCTTGGGGGGGAAAAAAGGATTTTTGTATATTTCGGAAGCCGTCTCCTACCAGGGCCAGCTCCGGGTCTGCGCTGGGATCCACTCCAAACTCAAAGTCACTGGCACCGAGACCCAACACGGCGCCTCCCTCGCCTGCCAGGATGGGGGAGGAAAGCAGGGCGTCCGCCAGGCTGGGCCCTGGCGGTACGGTGACCAGGTGGGAGCCTGCTCCCTCTTTGCCGTTGAGCGTGTTGATGAACGCCGTCAGCTTCTCTGTGTTCATCTCCTGCGGAGGACAGAACGATTGAGGAAGAGCGACCGGTCCAAACGAGGATCAACACAGCAAGCGGGAGGCTGAGGAAGCCGAGCGTCCTTGAAGCGTTAAGGTTACCTCCTCGCCAAAGTTAATGATGTCCACGTTGACTTTCTCCTTCTTCAGACGCTTTGCCATTTTGACCAGCTACGAGGAAAAAAGGAACCCCTTTAATTTACATGAATTACTTCGTCAAAAGCCTTTATCAGGAGCTAACTCACATCTTTTTCGTTGTCCTCCACCGGGCTGCCAACAAATGCAATAATGCGCATCTTGTGATTTTTACCCTGCCTGTGCTTCAGCGCCAGCTGCAGAGGGAAACAAACCACATCAAAAAAAAAATAAAAAATGAAAACCACAGGCTTATTTCTTTGACCAACTAAGAGGAATGTCAGAAGCAAACCTAAACAACCCGACAGCAAGAAACGTTTCATGTGGATGTTTTGAAATGTCATGACGAAGATGCATTTATCGACTCTGAACAGTAATCAGCAGATCAACCACTGAAAAATCTGATTCTCTTGCCCCCACTTTTCATTAAATGCATCAAAACAAAAATATACAACTTTTTCCCCTTATAATCTTATGATTTCTTTATTTTCTATTGGATTCAAAACTACCACCTCTATGAAAGAACATGCAGGACATTTTTTCCCCTTTAATGGTGGAGAGTTACATTTTATCAGAATATTATTGCCTTTGTCATCTCAACATACATTCCAGTAAAATGTGTCCTCTGCATTTAACCCATCCCTTAAGGCAGGCATGTCCAAAAAGCGGCACGGGGGCCAGTTGTGATGCCTGTACTGAGTCTAGGCCCCCGCAACTACATTTCAAGAAAGATTTGGTCCAGGTGGCTGATGCAGATAAAAATATTTCAGTTTTTAATTAGGCAAAATTATTACAGAAAAGTTAAAATCCTACAATTGAAAATGTTAAGTACAACACAAAGTATTCATCTTTTAATAAACACTCTTTTGACAGTCTCTTTAATTTCATAGTAACATCTACCCAATAATATTTAATCACTCAAATGCAGACTTTGGTGCATAAAAATCTGCTTTGAATTAAATTATTAAAATTAGCTAATTACAGCAAGAACAACGGACACAAATACTGTTCTGTTTATTATTGCTAAGAGTTCTGTTTATTTTTTTAACGAGTCTATTTAAACAAAAGTTATTTGCAAACTTGATCATCTATTAATAGGACAAATGAGCAAAACCCTTTTTTTAACCTTTGGATCAGCAATGATTTACACATTCATTTCCTACAGAAAATCTGACTAATTTATTTATTTAAAAATGATCATATTTTGTAAAGCAGGTAAAAAATTAACATACCTTTTCTTTTTTTATTATTATTATTTATTTTTTGGCCCTCTGGTTCCTTTGACTTGACGATCTCGGCCCGTGTACCGAAACGTTTGTACACCCCTGCCTTAGGGATTCAAACCAGGGAACATGCAGCCTTCCCAGGACACAAGCACCCTGCCCTAATCACTAGGAAATCACTCCCCTTGTTGGATTACATCAAAGTTTACACAAAAAAAGATTTACGCATAGTGTCCTTTGCAAACAATAGGACATAACAATCATCAAATGTACTCTTTAGTGAGAAAGCCGCTTCTTCTATTGCCATCGAACCATACAGTTTAGCTTTTCTATCACTGGAGTAAAACCGTCGTCATCACTGGTTCAATAAAGCAATCACAGACTCACATGTGCCACCCTGATGCCAGTGCAGAAGCTAATGTTTCCACGAGGCTGCACGGCGTGCAGCTTGGACAGTATCCGGCCCGTGTCTGGAGTCAGGGTGGTCAGCACCTCGCAGTTGCTGCACGGGGACAGAACAGCGGCGTTGTTAGATAACGTCTTAAATGTCAGCGCGCACAGTAAAGCGCGGCCCCTCCTTACTTTGCCATGGTGATGAGGCCCACGTTATTTTCCGGGTTACTGCGGGTCTTGGAGTGACAAACGATATTAACCGCGTCCTGCTGAGCCTGCAGCCTGGTGGGCAGAAAGTCTCCATTCCGCATGTACTCGCTGTTGTCCACACTGGGAGGAAACAAGCAGACAAAGCCCATGAACCGCGTTGGAGAAACCCTTAAATATCTCAGACTAGCCAAGGAATGGCTACAGAATGATAAAACAACACATAGATAAGGGACAAACTATAAGCAAGAAAAAAAAAAAACAACAACATCAACACATCTTCCTAGAGTGAGAAGGCAAAAAGGAAGAGATTGGCTTTGGATGGACTCCAGTGAAGAGATTTATCCAAGAGATGCTCTCAGTTGGTGTTTTGATGGTGGCAAAGGGAACTATGGCCGTTTAAATTCAAAGACAAGAGATCAAAGGTTTGGATGTAATGAAACATGCCGTCTGTGTGGCCGTTTAATCATTTCTTCTTCCAGGACCAGGAGAAAAGCCTACGACCGTGTCCCCCGAGGTGTTTTGCTGGGGTGCTGCAGAAGTACGGTGTATCAAAGCATAAGCTGTGACTGCCTGCTACCCTGGAACAAAGTCACTATGTTCGTGGTGCAGTTTGGACTCCGCCGGGCTGCTTCTAGTCACCGTTTTGTTGTTCATATGCACGGGATCTGAAGGCGTAGGTGTGGAAAGGAGGGCGTTTGGTTTGGGAACCTCAGGATCTCACAGATGATTTGGTTCATTTGGCTTCTTCGGGGGCCACGGCTTCAAGGGGAGGCGTTTAAAGCGTCTTGATGTCTTGTTTTAAGAGCGATGTCAGGATGGAACGGGTGACGGACAGACGGATCAGGGCTTTGTTGGCAGTAATGAGAGGTCTACAGTCTGAGTTTCCCCACACATACCAATCCTGGATAAGGGGAAGACAGCGGCTTGATGGACGGATGGAAAGATCAGAGAAGCACCTGCGTTACTGCTGTCAGCAGGAATCCAAGATGCTAAGTTGCCTTTTTCAAATTGTCTTTCCTAACAAAACGAGGCAGGAACCAGACAGTGGTATTAAGGAATTCAACAAGAAACATGTTCACCGTACTGTAGAAGCTTCAGTAGGCCCAGCCTAGCCAGGGCTCCCCAGTTTCCCCCCTCCAGGCAGAGGTCCTCTGCTTCACTTGGTGCTCAGATCCATTCAGGTGTTTGATTTTGGCGTTTTTTGTTTGTTGTTTGGCTACCACTGGAATAAAATGTCACAGCCCGAAGGATCACAGAGGTAATCATCCCCACCTAAATTATGGGGGTGATTCAGAGCAGGCCTTATAGAGCGCATTAATGCTCTTTGTCCATTTTAAAGGCAAAGGTATTGGACAAACTCTTCAACGCGAAGCTGCGAGTTTAGGATTTAGGCAACAAAGGTACACAACAAAAGACGAGTTTTATTTTCTGGAGTCTTTGTCGCACACATCACGCATCTTCAGTGGAAAATATAAGCCACATGCTTGTCTGCTTAGCAAAATAAAAGTAAAAGCTCGGCCCAACCTTACATGTTCTGACAACAATGACAGCGGCTTTTGGGTTTGTTAGCTAGCTCATGCTAACGCCTTTATAAGTAGCGTTGTCCTTCAGCGACTGAAACAACCTGAGCCGCACAGTCGGGTTCTAGAAAATGCCCGACAGCAGCGACACACGCATAAAGATCCTTACCAAAGGAATAAACCTATTAAAAAAAGACTGATATAAAAGCGGCAGCTGCTAGTTGCGGCTAAGAGAGTGACTCAGTGGAGACATAAAACCCTAAACAGAACATGTAGACGCAAAACCTATGCGAAACACAAACACCTACATAAATTATACTTTATTTTTTCATGTTATGGCCTCATCCAAACCAAGTTACCATTTAAATCATTGAATTTATACAAATATTCGGATTTCTTACCAGACCATAGTACTTTCGAGCACCATCTTGAAATCGTCTGCGTCGCATACGTCAGCGTGATGGTTTCTGGGTAATGACGTTTTTTTTTATTTTTACTGATGCCAGGTAGTGACTTCAAATAACTGCTATAAAAATCATATCCATCTATCTCTCTCTCTCTCTCTCTCTCTCTCTCTCTCTCTCTATATATATATATATATATATATATATATATATATATATATATATATATATATATATATATATATATATATGTATGTATGTATGTACAAATGTATACACGAATGTATATGCACATATATTCGTGTAGGTACGTATGTATGTAGGCGTATCGATATATATATATATGTGTATATATATATATGTTTATATATATATATATAGACCACTATGAATGTAAATAAGACATCATATGCCCATTCCTATTTCTTTTTGTATTTATTTTTTTTGGTATTCTTTTTGATCCATTGTATATAACAAGATTCACTGTATATAACTGAATGCACCTTCCCTACTCTGCACCTTCTTGTATGAGCCGATGTGACGAGTGAATTTCTCCAATAAAGACTATCTTTATATATATATATATATATATATATATATATATATATATATGCACACACACACATATATACACATCTATTCTGCTAATATTTGTAGTTTAAAGATTGCAGATGGATAGCTGGAGAGCCCAGGAGTTCCTGTTTTGAAGTTATGCAACAAATTCAAACACACTCAACACTCAGAAGATTATCAAAATTCAAAGAATAATTCTTATTAAAATAAATAAAACAATTAAAGCCGACTACAGATTTAGAAAATATGTTTATTCCTTTAACTCAGACATAAAAACGTCACCACCACATGCTGTAACTGAAAGATGGCAGGAGGAACAGGCAGTTCATGTTGTATGAGAAGGCATTTCTGTGACTTATATGTACATATACACATTTATACACAGTAAAAATATAGTAATTGAAGCATATAGGACAACCAGCAACACTGGCTCGTAAGCCATTTGAAACATTCATGTAGAAAAACAATGGAAGAGCCAGAAACATAATGGAGAGTATATAGCCATCGTATCACAATCTAAACATGAAATATAAAATGTGAAATTGTCAAATAGTCCTCCTTTATAGGCAATGGACGCAATAAAGTATCAGACATCCTTCAGTCAGTTTACAATCATTAAAATTAAGTAGCCTTTCATCATCTCAGCCTACAGCAATCAGTCGCATAAATAAATAAGCCTCAGAGGGCTGAGAGGCGGCAGATTGCGGTTCGTATTGCATTACTTGAACTTTTTGTAGTGTCTCCACCTGCCTGCACCCTCAAAGCACCAAAGGATGTTTCTATTGTGCTATAGTGTGGTAGGAAATCTCAGACCTGGTCTTCATTCAGAAACTAACCACTACAGATTTAAAGAAACAGTAAAACAAAAAGAAAAAAAAGTAACAATAATACAAAAAAACTTCCATTAAAACAGGTATGGAAAACACAACCTGAACTTTTTAAAATCACAATCAGATATTTGGAGTGCTATTTTGGTGGCCGTCTGACTCTCAGCCAACACAACTCAACTGATGCGTTTCAAATGATTAATATTTAACATTTCAGCATAAATACTTGAAGAACATCGTTCACAGAACACCATGGTGGGAAATAGCAGGTCCTACAGCGCTACCACAGCTCTAGTGTAAAGAAGTTGTACAGGAATGTGGAGTCATCGTTTGAAATGAACTGTATGATAACGGAAAAAACAGTTTATAAAAAATTTAACGGATTCACAACAGACGCAGCATTTCCGAAATGAAATGGTTCAGGAGAAAAACAAACATCCAGTTTCTTTATAAACCCTTAAAACACAGGAATAACTCTGTGTTTCTATCATGTAAAAACACATGGATCCAAGTAGGAGTGGATCACAGAATCTTCAACTTAGACGCACTCCCAACACGTCCCCTCTGCTCCTCTCTTTGGTGCCGTGAATACAAAAAGACCTACACCCTTAACCCCGTTCTTTCTCCTGATTAGTTTCTCCGGCTCCCCCTCGCCTGCATAGGACGCGCGCTTTAAACAATGACAGGAAATGAGATGATGTCAAGTTTTGCTACACTCGCTAGGTACTAAATCTAATTTCTGTAGCAGAAATCCCTTCTGAAAACTCGCACCAACTACCTACGACTATTTCACGCTCTAAACAATAAAGGGAACCAGATGTTTTGTATATAAACACCAAGGCTTTTTTAAAAATACCCTGATCTGATCAGTACAGGATTTTTTTAATGAGGTTCTTCTAAAGGGTTCTGAGCGGTTAATATGTGGCCTGCAGGAGACAACTCAGCGGGTTTCTTCATTTATCATAAATGCAGATTAATGAACCCAGAACGGTCCAAAACAGGGCAAATTCTGTCCTACAGTAGAAATGTTGACCGTGTCTCGCTCAAAAGCTGATTGTGGGAAGGAGGCTCCCAGCATAAAACAAACACGGACATATTTAGCAATAAAGTGATTCTACGTTATAACGTATATAAAGTTGCTACAAAGTAGATATTGCCAATTTAGAGCTATTTTAAACACTTTCTTGCTTCTAAAGCAAGAAAACTGGCGACGGAGCTGTTAATTTAAGTGTTAACTCATTGTTCCTGTTGCAATGCAGCCAATGCGGCGTATGTATCCCGCTTATTCTGGTTGATCCGTATTCCACATACCAGGCATCCTATATGAAGCACTTTGTCACCATTTAGAGGGTAGATTTAAGCCCATTTTGCTAGTTAGCATTCTGATTTAGGTACATAGAAGGTACTTTGGCTATAATGCACTCAAAATAGCTCAATGTATACTGCAAGTGATTTCTTGAAATTACCAATCTAGTTAATTTAGCATTTGCTCCGGAGGCTGTGTTTGTTTTATTTGTGCCTTAGAAAATACACAGCTTTTAAAACCCTAAAACATTACTTAGACTGGAGGAGGTATCTCCCCTTCACCCACAGCTGACAATAAATACATTTTACTAAAACTTTATCACAGTTTTATGTTAACAGATACTAACTCAATATGACTGAGTTGTAATCCTGAGCAAAATACAGCCAATTTAAAATCATTAGCACTCTCCCACCACATAACCGCACCCAATAGTCCCTGCTAAACAGAAAAAGCTCCTGTACTCAAGATGTGCCTTCATGAACATTTCTTCGATTGTAGCTGTTTTAAGAAATCCTCTTTGGTCTTGGGCTCTCTCAGACGAGCAGCTAGCTTCAACTAATCTGGATTTATCCTAAATAAAGATGCCAAGACAATTATTTACTGCCAGGAAGATATTTACTGCTACTAACCTTTCAGGAGAACCTCATCTCCGAAAATCTTAAACAATCCCTTTAAACTCAGTAATATTGGTCCAAGACTCGCTGTGGGTCGGTTGTTATTTCTGTAACCAGCAGAAATGAATAACTGTTTGAAGTCGGGAAACAGATCGACCACACTGGCGACAGCTAGTGTTTGCATTAAAAATCTGAAACGGTTGTAAACCTTCACAGCTGACTGGTTAGTTGGGACATACAAATGGCAGGATGATGAACATCAGCAGTAGTGATAAGGCAGGTTCTGTGTGCAACCTACGGCACTAACCTTCAAAAAATGTCAGCTATACATAAAAAGGTCAAAGAAAAACACACAAGGCACCGAACATGACAGTTAGACAATAACTTAAAAATGACTACAATTCTATAGATAATAATAAAAAAACACTTAATTTAACAGCATCTACTATCCAGCAATGCTGCAACCGCTTTGCTCTGTACGTCTTCCTACTCCAGCATACACGGTCGCATTAGGAGGGGCGGTCGGATGTTTTAGTAAGACGCCTTCTACTTCAGAAAAACGTAAAAATACATTCATCAGTAGCAAAGGTCTAAGTGGTGCCGCTGAGGCGTCTAAAAGAATAATTCAAAACGTGAAAGAGGACTTGGTCCTCAGGTTCGGTCCGACCCGTCCACATCTGAGTCCATACAGATACTGTACACAGATACCGACAGGGAAGAAATGCATATGTGACCGTGGAGTCGAGCAGCAAGTATTTGACCGGATGATTTCTAGTGACTACATTGTCAGTTCAGAGTGTCTCGACTGATCAGAGGTACAGAGGGTGTAAAAAATAAAATCACGCACTGAGAACCTATTTAAACAGCAGATGGGAAACCGTCTCCATCCACGCAGGTTTTCCCTTCATGTCTGAGCTCAGTAAGCTTCTACTGAATTATCGACCCCATCGCAGCTCTTCCTTCTGCCTGTAACAGACAGGAGGACTCGCCTCAGCGCATTACACAACCGTCTCATTCTGTGCAACGGGTCGTCGCACACATGAAGGGACGTCTGGGTTTTAGCCGAAGTGATTCTGCTGCTTTTTTTTTTTTCTCTCTGGGACATCTGTGGACGGACATGAGAACACAGTGGCAGAAGTGATGGCTTGTAAAGCCCACCACTTCCTTACTTTTCCTTACTCCTCTCCTTGTTGTGGTTGTTCACAGAGCGGCTCGGGTCTATACTGAAGGGCGACTAAGTAACAGGTGCTATGAAGGGGTTGTCTTGGACAGATGACTTTCCTTCACGTTGTTCTTACTTCCAACTGTCTCCTCGCATTCCAGAAGTGCCTCATCCTCATAGATGCGGCCAGGTTCATTTTTTGTTGTTGTTCTTCTTCTTTTTTACTGTCAAACATAAGCTGCTGTAAGTAACCGCTTCGTAAGCCATCGTTGTTTTAAGGCAAAGGTGGAACAGCATGCGTTTAGACTTACAAAACAGATGTTAGTCTCTGGGATGATGTCGGAGAGAGAAACTACCTCTTCATTTCCAGACAGGTTGGTTGAATTGTCAGCGGCCGCTTCCGCCCCCAGACTGGAACAAAGAGAACGTAATTAATGAAGCGAAATGACTCAGACAGGCAAGAGTAAAGCAAGGCACTTAGTGTTAACCCTTTACTAGACGGCAGGTTATCCCTGCGCGTTCAAACTCATGCTCTGCGGGTTGTGCTGGGAAGCTATAACACCCGTGATGGATAAACATAAATAAAAGACATTTATGTGCAATGGTGATTACAACCATGACTCCAACAATTAGGATTAAACATAATACCGCTGATATAATTTTCTATTTTCCACACCTGCCCAAACAAAGCAGTTATCAGAGGAAATCAACACTGTCGTTTAAAGCGGAACAAAGAACCTGGAAGTGTTGCTTTAAAATCAAGCTTATTAGCAACAGACATTCCAGGTAAGTTTGCCGTGAAACCACAAAAGATAAAAAAAAGAGGAAAAGCACCATCTGTTCACTGGTAAGTACAGTGGAAGATCTGTGATGTTGTGAGTCGGTTTCTTTTCCAAAGACAGTGGAAACCTTGTTAGAGATGACGCCCTATGCAACTCTTCCCCGCTTGGATTATTTTCGACCGCTTTAGTGATTCAACTGGCCTAGAAAGGCCTGGAAGAGGGACATGTTGCTTAAGCTTTATATTAGATCTTTTGGGTCAGCCGTGACAGGAGCGAGAAGAACACGTTAATAGTTGAAAAGATTTTTAACCGCAGTGATATTATTCTTTATTGGTCTGATTGTGTGCTGACAACGGCAAAGTCAACAACACAAAGCAAGCCACTGTCCGCTGTCACCACTTGGTCATCCAACAGGAGTGAATGCTGCAAGTCAATGACCAGATGCTGTCTGCCGGGTTTACCTGGATAGAAAACATTTACCATATTTTTCAGACTATAAGTCACACTTTTTTTCATAGTTTGGCTGATTCTGCGACTTATATTCAGGTGTGACTTATATATCAAATTTAAATGGCAATTCATCTTGACCAGCATGGATCAAGGAGTAAACATTACTGTCTATAGTATCATAATGGAAGAAAAACGTTTAGCGCAACGAGAGGCATTTACCCGGTTCTGCCGCTGTCCCGACGTAGTAGAAGAGCTGAGTTGCAATCATGCAAAACAAACCAAACCCCAGACAGAGCTTCTCCGGTTTTCGTTAGAGAAGCCTGGTCATCTAACTTAAAAATGTATTGAAACATTAACTTATAGACAATAAAGACTGACAACATGTTTGTATGTTGTTTGGCTGTAAATCTGAATTCACGCAGCGTTGCGTGGTGCAGCTCGAAGAACCTAGACCGCGACAGAACCCTGTTATTGGGCTGTCCGTGAAGCTACTAACAGCTAGCGCTAGCTTAAAGGTTTGTTGTCTGGGTGGTTGTATTTTGTTTTACAACTTCGCTGAAGCGTATAGTCCGGTGCCACTTTTATTTTTTGACTCATGCGACTTATAGTCTGAAAATACGGTAACCAATCTGTCTGTATGATTTGATAGAATTGGGTTTGTAAAGTGCCTTGAGATGACGTGTTGTAAAATGGTTGTATTTAATTTAATTTAAACTGATTTAACGCCTGTGGGGTGAGGTGAAGAGATGAGAGCAAAAGAAGGCACCCAGGAATGGTCGAAACTTATTGTCAGAGAAGAGTGATAAAAGATCACCCGTTATATTCTCCAAACTTGTGAAATGTTAAAGTACATTAAGTGCTGTTCTTATGAAGGATGCCTACGTATGGAAAGCAGGGGTGACAATAACTGTGTTAAGTGATTATTCCTTAATATAATATCCTTTTATTACCCGTCTAATAAATTGACTCTAATTTAGCTGGGATTTCTCAGCACATATTGTGCTACTACAATGAAAGATTAATCCATGTTTAGGTCTTTCCACATCTTTTACCAGAGGGCGTGCCAAAAATGTGGCTGAAATGATAAAACAGCCCTCCTTTCTACTTGGATTTGGTCTGGATGCTACCTGTGGAAGGTTCCCTGGTCAGGGTCTGTGTTGGCTGATTTGTGCACTTCTACTCCAACGGATCTGCAGAGAAATGTCAGAGTCAGGCCAGAGGCGGTTATAATAGCATGAAGCTGAAACGATGGCGAAAAGATTTTACCGCAGTGGAGGAGAGGTAGAGCCGACTCCCGTGCTGCCTAGTGATGAGGTGGACAGATTGGCCTCAGCGTCAGAAGGGTTGTCTGCCGGTGGGGGCGTCCTAGGAACCAGATCTGGTTTGTCTGACTGAACACCTAACAACGAAAAGGACAAAAAAAAAAAAATACTCCAGATTACAAAACCATTGTCCTCCATATGGAAACAGATATAAATGAAAGTGCGTGGGTAGACATGTGACTGTAGAGCCCCTTTATGTGATGACAACACTGATTAATTCATGAGTTCTTACCGCTGTCAGCCTCTGACTCTGTGCTTTTGAAATGGCTGTGATACACCAGTCTGGAGTCGCCAAAGGACTGTCCTGCTGTGTGGGAGAGTGGAGTGGGACCCCCCAGCGTGGGGGCTCTTCTAAGCCCTCCTTGACCTCCACCACGACTCTTCTTAGAGGGCGACGGCTTAACTGAACGACAGATCGGCCATAAGAAGAAAGATCAGTGGACGCAGAGCAACAGCTGAGCTTTGGTTTTGCTCCTGCAAGCTTACGTGGAATTTTCTTGAAAACTGTGTTGCACATAAACTGCTGGAAACGCTCCGCATAGAAACCCGGTCTGTGAACTGAAACAGTGTCCTGAAAGGAGCAAGAAAAAAAAACATCATGCAAATTAACACATTCAACTGGACCATTTTCCTACAGCAGTTTTTTTAGCTCTTGTTCCTTACCTGGTACTACTTAATGTTCAATGTTAATCCATTTGTATATAAGCCACCCTGAATGTACATAGTCATCCCAAATCTCTGATTTATTTCCTTTCTATTTTTATTTTATTTTTTATTGATACACTGTATATTTGGCACCTTCTTTTGATCACTAAGCCGACGTGTGACAAGTGAATTTCTCCAGTGTGAGATCAATAAAGCTTATCTTATCTTATCTTAAAAATGCCCTTGCAGGACCTTTAAGGTTCAGTCGAAATTAGCTCTTATTAATTTTTTATGACCTCGGTAAGTGTTAAGGCCAAAGAAAGTTTCATTATATGTCAAAGTTATGTGAACTGTCTTAGTTTGCTAATTAAGACATTTTTTTAAATAATCAATAACTACTCATAAAATGTACTACCGATTAATGTGATTAGCTCTGAATGGGAAGCTGTTTCTTAATTTAGTTAGAATAAATACATGTTGGAAAAATTTAGAATAGAGTCCAGTCGTGAGACAGTTATTGAGACTACGACGATAGTTTTGGCAAATGTTTGGCCTCTCGATTGTCTATATAATGAGGCTCTCTTTAAAAAAAAAAAACAACCTAAAAATAAATTTTTCCTTGGCTGCCTACTGTGACATCATCCACGCGTCGCCCAAAGTCTGCCTCTGATCCGTGGATCAGCCCCTGGTGACATCATCTCTCCCAGAAAGTCATGCTTCAGAGAGATGAGCTGGGTTCCCGGGTCGGAAAGACTAACGAAGAACCAGTGAACCACACCTGGAATGCGTGTCTCCGTCACTCTGCAACTTTCTTAAAGACAGATTCTTGGTGCATTTTGCCCGGTTCCAAATCCAAAGTGAGGAACCTTTAAAACAGCCAACCAGCTGGGTCAGAACCAACAGCCTTCCGGTCCGAGTGACGTTGCAGTAGGAACAGCAGCTGTTTGTTCCCCGTCAGGCGAGCTGAGGATTATGGGAAACCGCACACCCAGTTTGATCCGGTTGGTTCTCTGAGTAAGCTAGCAGCCGGGTTTTGCACCAAAGTAAACATTGTTTTCCTGTTTTTCCCTTCTTTAGCCTCACAGATCATCATTGGATATTCCAACTAAAACAGCTTGTTAAACGCCTATTCCTTAAGCTCCAGGGAGACATAACATTTAGAAAAAACATCCCAAAACTTGAACTAAATGAATTCATATTTGGAACAATCAAAGTAGTGACAGTTTGTAGAGTAGAATTAGTGTTGGTATGTTTGCTTTTATGCATATTTATCTTATTTAATTACATCATTGGTAAGCACACCTTAGTGTGATTTATAAAAATAAAAAAAAATCCTAGGAGTAATTAGTTGCTGCTACGGATTTCCGTATAATGTTTAATTGAAGTGTATTTATCGTCGATAGAGCCCAAATAAATCTTAGACCTGAGTAAAATATAAAAATCTCCAGATCCTTCTTTAAAGTATAAAAAATACCAGAACATTTTACACAAATTAACAGGCTAATCATTCCATCTAAAGAATAATAACTTGAATTGGTCCTTAAAAAAATCAATTACAAACTATATTGATTTGCACACTTTCAATAGTAATAGTTTTGTAGCAGTACATCTCATTTAGGCTCTTACCCCATCGTGGACCAGTGCTTTCCATGAGTGCTCCAACTTCTTAATGAACCTGAATAACACAAGCAAAACTGGTTATTACATTTCAAGTAAATCAAACCCGTGTACGTTGTTCTTAAGAACAAAATATGCTGCCATTTAAAAGGAATTCAACACCTACCTGTAGGACTGGAGAATGTCAATGATCCCAATGTAGATGAGCAACCTCTCTCCTTTTACATTGCGAGCTGGAATACCTCCCACACTAATAAATAAGGTTCAGTTTAATTCATCATTTCATAACTGCACGATTTACCACAAAGAAACCAGAAGCTCAGACTCTGCTGGAAGTCACACTTACTGGTCTTCTGAATCCAGAGCTCCCTTCCCTCGAGCTTCCCCCTGGATGGACTCCATGGCCGTACAGTACAAACTTTTCTGGGCTTGTGGCCGACGCTGGTCTGGGGTCACCGGACCCTCCAATGCCACGCTGTCCCCCGAGTTGCCTCCGCCACGCTCCCGCTCTCGACTTGCTTGGTCCATGTTGTGGATGCCCATCAACAAACTGTAGTCCATGATCTTGAAACTCTGCAGAAGCTGCAGGAACGAGAACAACAGCTGCTGCTCATACCCCAGGAGAGAAAAGCACTTTAACAACTATTAAAAACTGATTAGCTATGACTGATGAATACCTCTGTTCCTAACACGCTTCAAATACGCCCCGGCTGGCTAAAGAAATCTAACAAATAAAACTTTCCTGCTAGGAAAGGAAAAGAAGGACACGAGTAGTAACACGTAAAATGAATAACAAGCAGTAGAAGTTTTTAGACCTGTCCTACATCTCTGACTTTTCATCTTCTTTTAAAAAGTAATGGCAAAATACTAAATGGATTTTACACTAATCAGTCTGGTTATTTGTTTCCTTCAGTAAACTATGACAGATATATCTTGCTGTAAATATGGTAAATGGGCGAAATAACTAGTTATATTTCAAAATTAAAGAATGCAAATCTTATTATCTCTGTGGTAAACGGCGATACATCCCAAAACCTTATTTTTTAGACCTGTTGGTAAGCTTATCCTCAATTTCACAAGCCAAATAAACACTTAAATTTGCTTTCTACAACAAAGACTATCAGCAATGATGTACAGAAAAGTCTTTCACACCAGCCATTAATAATGTTAAAGCTACTACATTCTTTATAATGGACATGCTTCACACCTTAGTTGCTCTACAGCACAGTAAATAAGTTCTTTTTAAATAATCAACCAGGTAAAAGAAATGTCGTGTTAAACCAGAACAGAATTATGTTGCTGAAACAGAAACGGTAGCTAAGACTCCAACTCAGTATTTGAGATTGGATCGAGAAACTCAACCTTAGCAAAAAAGGCAAAAAAGTGGCCACAAATTAGACGCATAAAAAGGTCAACCTAATGGTAAACTTAGTCACTATAAACAAGCAAAAAAAGTAATTCAAGTTCAACCGACCAACATTTTCCACGCTGCCATTCTAAGTAAATCTCTTCTTTTATTGTTTTATTTTCCTATATTTTAATCATGTAAAGCACTTTGCATTGTCTTTGTACTGAAACGTGCTATATAAATAAATTTGCCTTGCCTTATCTATCGACTTCTTCCAATAATTTCCCAACATAAATCTGTAGTTTGTAATGGCATGTAAGAACTAAGCTGCCTATGGAACCGTTAGAAGCTAAAATGAATAAAAACACAGGTTATCAGTATCTAATGAAAAAACAAAGAATGCTCTGATTTCCTTATTGTTCTATTTCTTTCTTGCTTTTGCGTGGCATGTTAATAAGTTCTGTCGTTAATAATTGAGCCTGGTCAGTATTCTTCAGCACACAATCCTTGAATAATAATCAGTCTCCAATAAAAACAAAACAACAGTGTGTCTGTGAGGCTCACCAAGCAGTCCCTCTGAATAGTCTTGCTCAGGGCGTTATAGTTGTCTGCTTCCAGCAGCAGGCCGTCAGGCATGTCCTGGATAAAATCCAGGTCTTTGTAAGTGGGGACGGCCTTTTCTCGTTCCTTAGGAGAAGCTCGCCTCTTATAGGTGGAGCCCTTCAAGTCGTACTTGAAGTGCATGGGGACGATCCGGGGCAGAAGGTTATTCATCACAACGATGCGGATGTTCTTCCCGCCGGCCTGGACGCAGTAAAGTCCGTAGAATTTAGGCAGCAGGGTGCGCTTGTTTTGGTTTATATTCTGGAAAAAGACAAAAAACAGCAGCATAAGACTTAAATAGGAAAGTATTGGGATTCCATGTCAGTGGTTCTGTAAGCTTTTTACACCATTTTACCACCCAAAACATTTATAGCTCTCGAGAAACCACAGTTATGACTTATGTAAGAACACTTATTATACCAAGGTCACTCCAAGATGTCTTCCCCTTCATATACACACGTGCTGATAAGAGCAAGGATATTAACTTTGTGCTATAGCTCATTTTCCAGCTAATGTTCAGAATGCCACAGGAGGAGCACCAAGATTAAGAGCCAGGGCACTAACTGCATTCCTCATGATGGTAACGATTAGAGCGATAATGCCGTTAATCCCCTATCCTGTAAACGCTGTAAAGACTCACCATGAAGTAACCCGGCAGGAGCTTCTGGAGGAACTCGGCCTCTTTGTGCTGAACTGTCTTGATGATGAACTCGTCGTCGCTGGAGACGTAGAACAGGGACCCGCTGGCTCCCGGGTTGGACAGCTCGATCAGCGGCTCGTTGCACAGGGAGTACTTTAACAGAGACGTGATTCTGGGTGTCATTATCTACAAGAAAAATCTCCATCGTCTTTATCAAACAATTGTCTCACTTTGTGACATCTGGAACGGAGCAGACAAAATGCTGTCCAAGGGTTGGACGCTTTCCTCATTCTGACTTTCAATCACAAAAATATAACCATTTAATAAAAAAATAATAATTTAGATCTAGTTAAAAGCTGTAAATATTTATGCTAATTAAAAATATACAGTTTAACAAGGTGATTCTATAGTGTAATACAGCTGATACACACCCTTAGTATCAAAGAAAAAAAAAACTTCCAAAACCAGCTTATATGTATCTATTCCTATCAAAAGATTACATGTAAAGTTTTTTTGCGAGACAAAAAGTCGTAGTAGTGAATATGGCAGGGCGAGCTTTTGTTCAATGACAGACCAGGTAGTCATCTGGCCGGATGCCAAACATCTCTCTGAAGTAGCGGAAAGCGATAGGAGCGTAGGTCTTAAAGCGAAAGTCGCTGTAGTGATGAGCAGGAGTCAGGTTACTCCCTTCGCTGGAAAACAAAGGACAAACAAAGAGGCATCAGAAGGGAATTTAAATGATTTAAAAAAATTTATATATCTTGATTGAAATGATTTTACCAACCTGGGGAAGAAGATGCTTTCAACCACCACAAAGTCTTGCATAAGAACATCTCGCTCTGCCTTTTGGCTCAGGCTGCCGACTGTGTGCGCGATGCCCAATTGGATTGCACCCTTTAGGGCAGATGACGTGGTCTGAAGAGGTCAGAAAGGAAGAAGACAGAGTTAGCGTGGGAACAAATAACGCTTTACCCCTCCAAACTCTATTTTTACACAGCTATTTAAGAGTTTCCAGCCACGGAAACCTCAAACATGAACAGCTAATATATTTATAGCGTTATACATAAGGTACTTTTTCCTGATTGTTGCTGAGTGCTGCAGGCGGCGACAGGCGGCGTCCACCTGACAACCTGCGCTCACCTTTTTGTAAGTGGTCTCTCCGGTGGTAGTCTCGACACCCCGGTGCCCGATGGTCTTCTTCATACTTTGAGTTGTGCCTGAAGAACCAGGCAGCTGTGGAGCAAGAGAGGGGAAACAAAACATGAGGCGTGGTGGGATGTCGGCGTGAGTAAACGCAGCCGAAACGGAGCTAGGGTAACACAATGCAATCAGGCAGACGAATAAAGCCAATGGATGAAGTAGCCGTGTTGGTGGTCTGTAATGGTCCTGAGAGATTTGGTGCTGATCACCCTTTTCACAGCAGCATCGATGTTCCACCACAATCTCCCGGGTCTTCCCCAAACTCGGGTGGACGTGGTTGTCCTCGCGCTGCATGGTCCTGTCGTCCCCAAACTTAATGAAGAGGTTGGACCTATGTAAGACATGTTTACTACCTTCCCAATGAATCTTTAGTGTCAGAAGTCTAAAGTTTCTGTTGCATTTACTAAAAGCAGCCATTGTCTTTTAGGGCCCTTTGACTTGGCTTTAGTTTAATTTAAGTTTTGACGAGATTGTTTGAAAGAGTCATTTTTTTTTTATTATTTCAGCCAGCTCACTGGCAGAGTGCAGCAGGAGGAAAAAAACTCTGCCCACTTCGCCACTTTGTCTTGTAGCATCAGTTAAATGGATTTTAAACCCTAAAAAGGGATCTTTTTTCTCTCGTTTTAAAACCGTAACTTTTAAATACCTTGACATGCTTTGATACCTGGAACTGCTCCATAGGTAGCAGGGGTCATGTCTTACTTATGAAATATAAGGAGAATTTTAAACTCACGTCAGGAACTGCTACATTTTCTAATAAAAAAAGTATTTTTATGTATAAATGACCTTCGAGATTAACTGCAAGCGTTGCTATTCCATGTTTACTTAGAATTTTCCTAAATCAATTACTTTTAATATTTAAACTGCTGATAATCTTCTGAAATTATTTACCCACAATATGATTTCACACTTTTTAAGGCAGAATA
Source organism: Fundulus heteroclitus (assembly GCF_011125445.2). NCBI lineage: Eukaryota > Metazoa > Chordata > Actinopteri > Cyprinodontiformes > Fundulidae > Fundulus > Fundulus heteroclitus. The sequence continues at coordinate 24,680,922 of NC_046363.1, read as the reverse complement.
AAAAATAAATTAAAATGCAACACTATGAAAGAAAATGAAAATACACCTGATCTCATTCCTGTGATACTTTAAAACGTAACATTCATTACAGCAACCAAGATTTGACGCAATCTCTGGCATCCTTACCTCTGCAGGGGCCATTTTCCGAATGCTGCTGGCCCCTAAAACATAGAAGAAAAAGTCAGTTTATGACACTGCAGAATAACTAAACAAACAAACTCATTCAGTCGCTGAAACATAACCAGTTAAAAAGCTTTTTGTCATGAAACAAACTGTTAACGGCCGGACCTAAAACCCTCTGCTGGTTAATTAGCAGGGCTATTTCCAGCCATGGCTGATGACTATTAGGGCAATGACGAGCTCAGACCTAAATGTGGCCACAGTTACTGACTGCTGCATCCGATACGAGAACTGGAGCTACTTCTCCCCCGAGCTGGCATCTCTACGTTCATCTGCTCCTGGAGGATGTGGTTTAATATCGCCACGAGCATTCATGATATCTTCCCCTTGCCTTCCTTTTTCTGTCATGCGAAACTTGCTTTCATCACTCTGCTGAGAATATTTAAAACTTCCCAACAGAAAAAAAATGAAGTCAATTGGATTAAAAAAAAAAAACCTGTGAAAAGCTGCATGCAGTGAGGCTAAGATCTCTATGTAAATCTGCTTTACCGTAATAATTAAATATCAGAAGTTAAATAGAAAAACATAGAGTCTGTGAAGTTATACAACTTTGTCCTTACATAAACTTGATGTACAAACTCCTTCGCCCACTATTCGATCACCTGTAGCCTGTAACCAATGGCAACATCCACTCCAAAGCTGCACAACCACCAGTAAAGATGCATACAGAAGCATTTAAAGCGGACAAAGATTAGACGCTTGCAGCATTTTTTTAAAAAAAAAGCCAGAAACGTAGTCCATCTGATGCGCTGTAAGATGTTTCAGCAAAGCAAGCCAGATCACAGACCGTCATGCATCCCGACGCGGTTATCAAGGACACACTGCAATCCACCCGGCGGGAAACAACGAGCGGTCCGCATTCCCCCCCTCCTTTTGTAAAACAACACGCCGGCCTCGCCGCTGCCGAAGCGTCTCTCCTGCTCAAACACACAAAGAATCGCCGAAGCACACGCATGCGGATACCTCGCTGCAGAGCTCTCCTCCAAAACTGAGTCCTAATATCTGTGAAGCAGGACATAGTCAGCCCAGCCCGTTTATTCTTGTGGGTAGCAAGGTGACACTTACTACGTTTAAAACTAAACCGGTGACGTTTTTTTTTTTTTTTTTTTTTTACAGAAGTAAGCAACCCATCAAACCAATCAGACACAAATCGACTAAAACTGCAGAAGTAGAAAGGGGCGAAATGACGTGCGGGCGGCGTATATCTAAAAAGCCGTAGTTGGAAAAACAGACTGAGAATTTGTGTTGATCAGTGGCACGCCTTAGGGCAATAGACAAACCATCTGCTCCTCTGCATCTACTTGATCACAAGAACCCTGCAGCTGATGAATAATGGGGGACATGCTTTTAACATCCTTTCCAGCCAATGAGGAGTCTGTAAACGCACCATTTCTTGGCCCAGAAATAGGAAACAGGGTCACTGAGTGCTGGAGGAGAAACTACATTATGTTACTGTCACTCAAGTTTGGGAAACAGTGCCTGACAGTTTGTCGGTGTTTGGGTCTAAGCCATGTAGGAGCCACATGGAGCGTTTTTAAGACACTATTTTTAAATCGCTGATTCAAACTGGGTGGTTAGGAGTTCAGAGAAACTCCACTACTCACAGGGACGGGAAGGCAAGACATGACAAACAACAGGGTTAGCGTTTCGGACTGAGACTCGGAAGGTCTAACCTCGGAGTGCAAAGAGAACGCACCGTTATTGGCGGCTGAGGGCTGAAGTTTCGAAAATCTTACATATTATTGTCTCCTTACAGTAGAAATACCTTAAGGAGCGTTCTTTATCTATGACTTTTTATTCCAGTAAACAACATAGGCTTATTGCTGAAGATTTGGTCCAACAAAACCGCCTTTAATTTACCTGAAGATGTGTAGAATCAATTTTTTTTAAATAAAAGAAAACGGCCTGTAAGACAATGTTTTCAACTACCCATTTATGAAAAATCTATTCATTTAATATGGGAACACATACTGAATAAGCCTGTGTATCCAAAAATCCAAAATGGAAATATTTATTTCAGTTTTTCAGAACTAAAGTTTAATATGAGTTTTTGCGAGCCTTAAGTAGGTCAAATGTAATACTTTTCGATATTGTTGATATTTACATTTAGGATCTATACAAATTAAGAAAAATAAATACCTTATTAACTTATAAATTTACTAAATATCATATGAAAGTTACATAAATTTGTTTTCCAGCTTTGGCATGTGACTTGGCTACCAACATTAAGCACATATTACTACAGTAATGGGTAATGGGTGTAACAATACATCGATCCACACCGATATATCAATTAAATGATAATGATTAAATTATATCGAAGCAAAATGAAAACATTGATTCATATCGTCATTTTTAAGAAGCAATAATAATAATAATATTATTATTATTATTATTATTTTAAAATTAGACAAATATTGTTTTTGATTTATATGCCTGCTTAGAAATAAAATGGTCAAATCAAATTTGTTTTTTTATGAGTTAATATCAATGTAAATAATATTTTACATGGCCAGATGATATCGCATCAAATCAATTGCGTCGATCAGAAATCATAACAGACTTTGTGATTTCGGCAAATATCGTATCGTCATCCTAACACATCGATATAACATCGTATCGTGATTAAGATGGTGATTTACACTAGTAATTATTGAAACCCGTTTTAAATCAAATTTACACTTTTTCATTGTGAAGAAGCTAATAGTGGATATTTCTTGCAATAATAACAACGGTGATGGCAAATAATATATATTAGGTAAAAAAATAAAAAAAACTGTGGAAAACTATTAAAAAGCAACAATCCAAAATGATGATCTTTGCTTTAGGGGATTATAAACATCGTATTGTGTATTTTATCCTTGTCAAAAAGTAATTTCATGATAACAGCAAACTGTGCGATAATAATATTACATGTCAATTAAACGGTATGAACATGATTTGAGTCACAGCTGTTTTTACAGGTTTCAATGTAAATTAAGTGACATAATTCGCCTCAGAATTTCAGCTTTAAAAACCTTTTGTCTGTCTTTATTTTTCACCTTTGAACATGATGTCGGTATCATTTAGATGTTTTCGTATCCTTAGAGGTGGACTCGTTTAAACTGAACAACAAGTGATATGTGTACTAAGAAATAAAAGCATAACGAGCATGTGCCGCTGGTTAAAATGGTTGTAGGAAATCAATAATGGTCGACATCCATTAGATAATTCACCACATCAACTGAGAAACTTGGGAGGAAAATAACGGACCAGGAGACAGGACGTGACAAATGTCGAGTGATTTTTTTTCCCCCCTCTACCTCAAACTGAAAAATTAGTGAGGAACATGAGAGATATAAGTTACAGAGAAACCACCCTCTATTGTTGGTTAACAAGTAGCTTTTTAAAATCAAGTTCATCCTTTTACCAAAGGTAGAGAATATGCTTCATTATCATTACCGTTATAACCACGTTAACGACAACGTTAGTGAACATGGCCCTAGAGGTTTATTTTTGACTTTATAAAGCTTACCATGTCCTTTGTATACATGAAAGGGTTTCGTAACAATAGAAGGAAACACGGAGTTCAATAAACCGCCGATGTCAATGACCGAAGCAGCTAAATTAGCTAGCTATCCCTGCGCTCATTTGTTCGGCTGAAATCTTCCATGCTAACTTGGCTACAGGCTAACTAGGCACCGGAGGGACCATAACCGCTTAGGAAAAACATTTTCACGACCACAAAGCGCTCCGCCGTTTTCTTTATATCTAAGTTTTCAGACAACGAAGGATGAAGATGAATTGACACGCTACCTGTCGGGACTGTTGATCCCGAGTCTGCTGTTTCAGCAGTCGCCATTACGCCTGGACCATTCGCATCACAAACTGCACCGACGGACGGTTGGTGGATTGTGATGGCTGCACACCGGCGCCCCCAGTGGACAGACCGGGAATAGCGCTCTCTTTTTCTCTATGGAGCTCATGGAAAATCCACTTATCAAGGATTAAACATACAGTATAATGAGATAGATTGTAGTTTACCACAATGTGAAACTTCACCAGCTTTGATATTATTTATTATATCAATACTATTACAATTTATAAAATATTAATGATAATAATACTACTACTACTAATAATAATAATAATATGTACTGGTATAATATTACAAATATATGATTACTATACCACCATTATAACAATTAATATAATATAATCAATATTATTATCGTTTTTGATGTGGTTGTTGTGTTAAACTAGAATGTATCTCAGGATATGTTTTACGTTAAATTGCTGCTGCATCTGGATACCGTGAGTAGCACACTCTCTATTTCCCATGCATTGTTTACATTGTTACATTGTTTTACATTTCAATTGTTTACATAAATCGCTGCTGCATCTCTATCCTGAAAATTAGTGCAATCTACTGTAATTTTTCAAGCTGTATGCAAACGAAATTTCGTTCTGTACGCACTTTGTGCATACAAAATGACAAATAAATCTATCTATGTATCTATGTATCTATGTATCTATCTATGTATCTATCTATCTATCTATCTATCTATCTATCTATCTATCTATCTATCTATCTATCTATCTATCTATCTATCTATCTATCTATCTATCTATCTATCTATCTATCTATCTGTCTGTCTATTCTTAAAATCCTTATTCAATGAGTCCCCATTCACCGCAGTTTTCCTGAGGTTGCAACAACTACAGGGAGTCAGTGTCATATTTTTTATTTTAACTGTTCATTTTTTAAGGTGGGGTGGTAATACAACAAACAAAAATGTTCAGGATTCTAGAAGCTTAATGTTGCCTTGCTGTTTTATCCATTCCTAAACCTATTTGGATGTGTTTGTGCTGCCGGAATACCTAATAATGTGCAAGTCCCGGTGATCTGGCCCAAACTGTAACAATCACATTTTTAAAAATTGTTTAAAATTAGAAATGCACTGATATCAAAAATTGGGCAGGTATTGAATTGGGCCGGTATTGATATGATGTGTTAATATCACTGTAATAGCCGATAAGTGATATTAACACATATTATTTATATTATATATTTTTCTCTGCCCTTTTGACAAAGTGAAAAGGAGCCACACCACTAACAAACCGGGGTATGTTCCAGCTGAACATCCCCCTGTGGGGCCTCTCTATCACTGTCCCATCCCCATACAAATGCCACACTGTGGCACTCCTCCTCTACCCCGTCTAAAACCCATACACAAACGACAAACAGATAGAAATGGTGATCACTATCAGCCCAGTTTGACTTACCAGACTGATATGTTAATAAATGACCTGCTGATGCCATTGTTAATGCCGATTTCTCGTACATCCCTAGTTAAAATGCTCAGGAATCACAAGTGAAGTCAGTTGATCGTCAGGATGGACAGTGAGAGTACAGACACAAAAAAGAGGTCCCTACCCAAAATCCTTCTGCCCATCTTGATAAACCAAATGTATTCTATAGAAAAGCTTTATGCTTAGTACCAGACATGATCAAAATTTAGGTATTCAGCCTCAGTGACAAGTGATGTGTTTGGAGGAGATTGTGAAACTTTCAAACATAAAAACAAATGTCAGATATTTTGGTGGCAGCATCAAGATGAGGGTCTGTTTGACTGCAAAAAGTACTAGTTTATTGGACACGGTCATCAGAATTACAAAAGGGGGTATGACCTCCAAATTCATCAGTTTCATCTTGAATTAAAAGCTAGAATGAAATGTGGAGACAACTGGATATTCCGAAAGGATAATGATCTCAAACACACTTTAACTCTGACTTTGGAGTGCATAAATTGTGCGCTTATGTTCATACGTTCGGATGCCTCTGATCTCGACCACATTAAAGACTTGAGCACTATGTCTAAAAGCTCCATACTAAGCCTAAAACCAATCAGTTTGAATTAACTCTATCAAATCTAGCAAGAAAAGTGGTTAAATATGCAACAACAATTCTGCTTATCCCGATGGTTACAAGAAGGCTGTACCCAAATCACAGTTTGCTAGTGGACATTTTTATTTAATTACCAGCTGTGTATGCATATGTTTATATGTGGATTAGACAGAATCCACAATATAAACATACTTGTCCCTCGATTTTTACTGTTGAAATTAAAATTAGACACTGTATGATGTTTAAAACCTTGTTTATAGCCATAATACGATATACATGCCTGTGATGAATGTATTTCACCAGCACTGAATACTGCTTACCTAAGCCAGGATTTAAAATGTCAAGTGACTCACAGTAAGCCCAAATAAGATTTAAACATGTTTTTACTAAAACTGTGTCAGATAAAAATCCATATAAAATTCCTTTTGTATCTTTTTTAAGGTTTCATCAAAATGCATTCATAATCAAATATGTAAAGAGCAGCAATAACAAGAAAACAGTGGCTAAGCAACAAAGACAGGAGTCTGATTGGACACTATATGCATTGAAAAATATTCAGTTTATCCATCGCTTTAGCAATCCTTGTCATGTGATAATTGTAGTTTACTCCGGGATTAGATGAAGCAACAAAGTGATCTACGTTTTTAATACCCCTTCAGTACTTGCTTGTGCTCAGTGACTGTAAACCACAGCTGGAGCAAGGTTACAATTTGCAGAAATTTATCAGTTCCTGTCAGTGTTATATGTGTTTAAGGGATGGGGCATATTTTCTTCTTCTTCTTCTGGCCCTTATTGGCTGCTTTGTTGATGGCTTCCAGGACATTTTTGCTGAAACACTGTAAAATCTCTTCAGGTGAAGTCATCTTGCAGCAGCGGCGGGCAGCTGGAGTGGCGGGCTTGGGTGTTGAACACTGGCTCTGAGATATTTGTTCAAGCTGATTTGATCGAGAGAGAAAAGGTTCACAAGGAAAATGTAAGAACGTTAGGTTGCAAGGTGTTAGATGCTAATTAACACATGGAAAATAATTATTTAGTTTGCGTTATTTTGGTTTTGGACTCGTTCCCTTTAGAACCAACTCACCTTTTGCGCAAAACAAGTGTTTCTGTCATCCTCCGGCAGGGGGCAGCAGAGGTTCTTCAGTTGAGAACCGACAGGAAATCTGCATACAACACATTGTTAATGATCCTGCCAGCGTTTTACTGCTAATAGATGTGCACCTAAATACATTAGAAGATAGTTAAAAAGTCAGTTTATCTTAGTAATTAAATTCATTATTTATTCGTGATATATTTTAAGTCTTTATTGTACTTTTGATAATTTTAATTTTTGATAATTATAATATTTATGGCACACATATAATGAAAGGGCCCTGTTGGGGTTCGGTCAGACCAGTTCACTGACCAATCAAACCAAAGGGGTACCACCACAATTAAAAGCAGGTTTGGTTCTTTTGGCACTGTGGACAGGTGGCAAGTCCTGATGGAAAATGTCCTCCATTAAGGACATTTCATCCCAGCGCTGTGTGTCCCGAGTGTGTAACATCATAAAAGACCCCTCACACCCCCACCATGGACTGTTCTCCCTGCTACCTTCTGGGAAGAGGTTCCGCAGCATCCGCTGCAGGTCCACCAGGTTCTGCAAAAGCTTTTTCCCTGTTGCCATCAGACTGTTGAACTGCTGAACTCTAAACTGGACCCTGCACCTTTGCATCACTGCATCACTGCATCTCTATCTAGCATTACAAATGCTGCCGAACTTGTAGTTTTAAAAATGCATTTTTGCACAAATGCCTTTTTGCACCATCATTTCTGCACATACAAATGGTTTTAAATATTCTCCTGTACACCGTGATCGCACACTGTTCTCTTTCTCCTGCATTGTTTACATTTCAATTGTTTACTTTTTAATCATGGCTGCACTCTATACTGTAATTTACAAGCTGTATGCAACAAAATTTCGTTCTGTATGCACTCTGTACATACAAGATGACAAATAAAAATGTCTAAGTCTAAGTCTAAGTCTAAATAAAAACAAGTTGGAACAATACCAATAGATGACATTGTTCTATAAATCAGTGCTGACAGTGCAACCTTCAGACTTACTCTTGGATTTTGTGCCTCTGCACTGTTCCTTCAGACTTAGCAACTTTAAATTCCAAATGAAATTACACCACCGTTCAAATAAAATTTACTTTTATCTGAAAAGAGGATTCAGACCATTGAACAACAGCCCAGTCCTTTTCTCCCTTGGACCTGGCAAAACAGTTCTGATGGTGCATGACTGGCTTCAACACAATGAATCCAGTAGTTGTGGCCTGTCCAACGTATACATCTTAATATGGCCTCTGAGTCCAGCAGTTAACACCTTGAAAATCTTCCCTAAACTCTTGAATGGGCTTTGCTTCACAATCCCTGCAAGGCTGGTGTTATTCCTGTTGCTGGTGCACCCTTTTCTAACACTTTTTCCTTCCACTCAACTTTTCAGTAATATGCTAAAACACAACACTTCATGAACAACCAGCATCTTTAGCACGCCCTTTTGTTTCTTCCGTCCCTGAAAGGGGAACAGGGTCCATGACTCTCTAAGGGACAACTGTTAAGTCAGTGGTCTTACCAATTACTTTGCAGGTCATAACAGAACAGTTCTGTGTTAAAATGAGTTTTATTTGGTTTTATGTAAAATCCACATTTTCAGAGAAACTGAATTTTGGGAATATATGACTATCAGTTATAGAAATTAAGTCACTGAAATTGTTTCATTTTTGTTGATACTTTAAAGATTGATCAATATAGATATACCCTATAACATAAAGTGGAATATATTTAAGTAAAATGGGAGTAAAAACATCGGAAACAATAAGAAATGCAATACAGTCCTACCTGTTGATGCTGATAATTTGGGTATCGCACATCATGCTAAGTGGGGGCACCTCTGTAGCAGATGTTATCTTATAGAGTGGATCCGAAGAAAGTGACTGGAAACAGCTATACTGATCATCCGCCTGACAACATTGAAGGTTCACCTGCTCATCATTCCCAGCTGAGCAGTACCTGTTAAGTTCCTCGCGCCACTGAAACAAAAACAGAAACTGGTATCAACATTGTTTAGTTTAAATAACATATTGAAATATATACGCTTTAGAAGCGTTCTTCTTGTACCTTCTGCTCAGCACAGTTGAGCGCACCCTTCTTCTTTTTGCAGCACTGCTTGAATCTCTTTTCCAGACGGTTAATGGTCTTCACCTGACGGGCCAGAAGCTCATAGCCCGAGCGAGGCAGGCACTTGGTTGTGTAGAGAGGTCGAAGCTTCTGGTTGCCGCACAGTGACTCAATGTTATCTGTTGTAGGCCTTCCTGGAGGGAAGCTGATGTCCATTTTTTGGGAAGTAGCTAGGTTGAGTTCTGTCTTTTTTCCCTTTTTTCTGGCACTGCCTAGACTCATCAGGTTACTGCAATGAAAGCACCACAAACATTACTTCATTCAAGCTTGGAGACTATTATAAAACTGAGGAAGTGTGTCTTGTAATTTGTCTCAATTCCCTTTATGCTGCATGACTTATCATTCTTAGAAGGAAAATTGTCCATGTTGAAAATAATATAAATTAAATCTGAAAACTGAAAATATGCATTCAGCATCCAAGAGGATCACGGTAACTCTAGAGGAGCAAGACACACCGCAAACATGTCAAAGGAGGTGGTTTGGTCAGATGAGACCAAATTTGAACTTGCTACATGCAAAAGGGAATGTGTCTTTTTCAGCACTCCGTGCCAGGGCCCTCTGCAGTTTTAATCCAGTCCTGTACATTGCCCCAAGCGTTGCAGTTTAATTGCAAAGTATTGACTCGAGGGGAATGAACACAAATGCACGGCACACTTTCTTGGGATGTTTATTTTTAAAGAATGTTTAAACTATACATCCTTTTCCTTCTACTTTGCTTTGGTCTTTTCCAAAAAGTCCCAATTAAACACACTGAAGTTTGTGTCTGTAAGGCTACAAGATATAAAAAAGTACCTTGGCGAGGCACTATAATTGGCATGCCCGTCGACAGACCTTGGACAAGTGTTTTGGTCGAAGTGGAAGTTTTCTGTGGAGCCCACCGGCTCCACGGGCAGCTCCTCCGTTGCCTTATAGTCCGGATTTGGAGCATCTTCGTTGAAACAGTTCAGTCTGTTAAGGCCTGTCTGCCTGCAGCAGTCATAAAGTCGATCTTTCACAGACGAATCCTCCTCACAGAACAGCTCAACTGAGTGCTCCCACTGTGAGAAGACAGAACAGTGAACGTTGTCATGGTGTATGAAACAAATGCTTCTATACTGACAAGAAATATGGCATCACAGAGGTGTTTTGTTGTACAGCAGTCCAGGAGGAATTTTGAAGCTAAAGGGCACATTTTACCATAACTTTTTAAAAGCTGTAACGTTACGCATATGATTTACTGACAAAGCAATGTATTTTGTCAAAGCGTTTTATTTCTGCCTGTTTTAATTGTATTCAAGCCGAAACCTGTCTGTTTTGTCTACTAGTTCAACACAAAAAAAGGCCCCAGGCTTCAAACTTTCCTTGAAACATGCAGTAAGGACTGGTATATGTTCCTTTCGTATTCACATTAATTTGAGCTTGAACACCTTAAACAGATCTATATAATGATTAAAACTAAATGCTGTTTCTAAACTTTAATGATTATCATTGTAACTTTCATCAAGTTGCATCGATTGCAACATAAAAGACACCATACGTCATTTGACCAAAAAAAAAAAAACTTGCTGACTCTGCTGTTGGGGAAAACATACTGCCTGTGTGGCGCAACACAGCAACCCTTCAGGCCCCCATGTCTGGTTCCCTTTGCAGCATGTGCTGAACCACCACTCTGCGTTATTGACAGCTGTGGCCATGCGCCTGTTTTTGCCAAAACCAGAGTCAGGAAAGTAAGAACTCGGGTAACGGGGACGATGGCTGGCGTGATCACAGATGGCCTGGATGTTGTCAGGTGTTGGTCGGCCGAGGGGAAACTGGACAGGATAGCGGAGCACAGGAGGAAAAGAGCGGGGCCCAAAATTAGGTCGACCTATGAAGAAAAGAGAGATGGCGGACAGTTGACAGTTTTGTAGTTGGAGGTGGTGCACACAAAGTGAGTTAAATAAATAAAGGACAAAGAAAAAGATGCATACGTCTTGGTGGGGGCTTATCTGCAAATCTAGAAGGCTCTACTCAGAAAAAAAGATCAACTGTTAAACTGTAATTACTGTGTTATACTGGCTTAAAATGAGATTCGATGGATGGATGGATGGATGGATGGATGGATGGATGGATGGATGGATGGATGGATGGATGGATGGATGGATGGATGGATGGATGGATGGATGGATGGATGGATGGATGGATGGATGGATGGATGTGATTAAGACATGAGGATGATTTACCTTTTGGCCATGGCGGATGAACAATTTCCCGCTGTACCATGAAATCTGTGAAACAGAAAATAAACAAGACGATTGCAATTGTGTTGCTTATTTTGTTACTCAGGAAAGCACAGGCTTTTTAAAGACTGCAAGAGGATAAATTGTACCTTCAGGATTTAACAAATCTTCCAAGTCTACCTCCTTCTGCAGAAATAGATCTGGATCCACCAGCTCTAAAAGACACATTTGATAAAAACTAATAATAAAAAAAAGTTTCAATGCATGGATGCATTTAACTGGTCAAATAAAGGCCAGAGGCAAAAACATATTCTCTAAGAGCTATTCGATTTTTTCAAATATAAAAATATAGGAGTAAAGAGTAAAGTAAATGGACCACATGCAACAACGCCACAATCGTAAGTCTGAACCCTTTAATAGTTTGTTAAAGTGATGATAGCCAGCAGAATTACTCTTTAAGCCATTAGATTGTGGTTTCCATCACAGCTGGCCAGAGGTGTAGGCCAATAAGCCCCTGCATATGGTCCCCAGGCCTATCCCCGTAGGGATTCAACATTTAAATTTTGTCTCTTGTTTTTTTTAACTTGCAGATTTAAAATAAAGGTTTTTATCAGATTTGTAATGTAATGCTTTTTACATTAATGTAAGACTGAAGTGGTAAAGTTGTTTGAGTCATAACTTATTGGTACTACTCTATAAAGGTTATTTCCCTTGTTTTGTGTCACATTTTAGGCACACTGCAAATGTTTCAGTCAATCAAGCTTGGCTCCTCTTCCTGATAATTGCCCCATTGAAAGGATTGCGAAAGAATTGTGGAAAGATTCACAAGCCGTGGACTGCAGCTAAGACCGTCTCTCAAGAGCAACAGATGTATCCAGGACTCGGACTGCAATGTCTGTAATTTTGCATCCCTCGTGTTCTACCACTTCTCTACCAGAGCCAAAGTCAGAAGAGAGTGCTCAGAGGGAAAAGGGACCGGACTGCTGCTCAGTGGTCCAGAATTATCATTTTCAGATGAAAGCAGACTTTTCATCTGGAAACAAAGGTCCTAGAGACCGGAAGAAGAGTGGAGAGGCATGCAGTCCAAGCTGTTTGAAATTCAGTAATGATTCGGGTAGCAATATCATTTGCTGGTGTTGGTCCGTGTCGTATTTTCTTGAGTCCAAAGTCCACTCAACCGCCTACCAGGACAGTGCCTCATGCTTGCGATGTTTAAGGAGATGTGGATGTGGTTTCACTGATTGGCCAGCGAACTGCAGTGACCTACACCCCCCCCAGAGATCTATGGCGCATTGTCAGACAACAGACTAGGCGTGTAAATCACCAGCTTTATCACGATAAGATGTCATATCGATCTGTTTGGATGACGATATGATATTTGCTGATCTCACAACTTCGCTTACAATTTTTAATCAATGCCATGGATAAGATGGTATATTATTTGCGCATCTAGTATTATATACATTGGTATCAACTCACAAAAACAAAACATGATTTGACGCTTTTATTTCTAAGCTGTTACATTTATCAGTCATTTAAATCAAAAATAGCAATCTTCTAAATTTAAAATAATATTAATAATGATAATGATAGATGACCTGTTCCCTATAGTCTCATGGCTGCATTTCAAAATAAATGTGTATCTTAAAAATGATGATATGGATGGATATTTTCACTTTGCATTGATCTAAGCAGATCATCAATAATTTAACTGATAAATCCATGTGGATCTCTGTACTGTTACACCCCTCCACCTGACCCAACAATGCAGACCAGCTAAAGGCCGCTATACAAGCAGACTGGGCTTCCTGAACGCCTCAGCAGAGCCAAAGTTTTTATAAACTAGATTTTTAGATTTTCATCAGCGGAGAGCCGTAATCAACACAATCGACAGAAACAAACACTTAATAAATAAATCCCTCTCAGCGTGTAAAGAACGGAGAACACACCTTGACCGCGGAAGTCAGGGGGCCAGGTGATCTCACGCTGTCCACAAGTTTGCGCATCTGGAAAACGGTAAACAGAAGGAATGAAAAAGTTATGCAACATGCACTGTTTTGATGGCAATCTGCGTGCAACAGGGCTGGCTGCAAGTAATGCTCTTCCGGGGAAAAACGCAGGGACAGAAGGAAGCAACACAAGCAAGCAAAGTCTACATATTCTTTAAAAAAAAATTTTTTTTTTGGTATTAGCCTATAATAAATCTTATTCTGAAAGGAAATCTGAAATACGCCCATTTGTAAAAATAAAGAATAGATAAAATATTCTATCTATCTATCTATCTATCTATCTATCTATCTATCTATCTATCTATCTATCTATCTATCTATCTATCTATCTATCTATCTATCTATCTATCTATCTATCTATCTATCTATCTATCTATCTATCTATCTATCTATCTATCTATCTATCTATTTTTTAAACTGTTTATTATCAAAGTTCTAAAGAAAAAGAAAATCTACGCGGGCTGCTATTTCCCTGCATGGTCCGACATGAAGAACCTCAGCAGCTGTGGCGAACGAACATGGAGCCCTGCCATGAAGCAAAACAACAACTCCATGAAAAAGAGGGAATGAAACATCCGGACCAACCTTTGCAGGGTGAGCTGAGCACCGCTAAAACCGACGCGGCAGCGGCGCAGACTCCGGCCCAGGACCAGCCCATGATCGTGTGCGTCCCGCGGTGCGTCACTGGCTGTGTGGAGCGGAATATACTGACCCAGTTACCGTCTCCGGTCAGAAGCCGCCCAGTAACACGTCCCGTCAATGGATCCGACAGAAGCAGCTGTAGCCTACTGCCTGTCTGTCCCGGAGCTCAATCCTTCTGCAACAGGACAAACTTTTCTTTTCTTTTCTTTTTTTTTAATGGTTTCAGTTGGAGGAGCAGAGGCGGGGTGAGGAAAACAGAGGAGGGCTGGGAGGGAGGGAAGTTTTACAACATGACTCATAAGGAATCCGTTCAAATCCAGGATTAAGTTAGATTAAAAGCTGAGGTCCTTTTTTTTAATTAAAAGCAGAACCCGGGCGCGGGTCTGAGCCTGTCTCTCGTTTTATCTTTGCCTTAAATCAGGCATTTAATATTTCATCCCAACATTGATAGGCAAATCCTTCATCATGATGCCGTCTGCAGCACATTTATGGTTGCATTTGTTATCCTTATTTAAATGTTATTGTTTGAAAGGGGATAACCAACTCTGAACCAAATAGATGATAAATGGTAACCAGTTGCCATCAAGGCCTTTAGAGAAACTAACTGATTTGATCTGGCGGTGTACATGAAACATTTCCTGTTTGGGTTCAGATATTTGTAACTGTTTGACAAGTGTGTCTGTGAAGAATTTATCAGTCCAGCCAGCTATCAGTGTCTTTATAAACAGAGCCTCTACATACCGAGCTGTCAGAAAGCATTCACATGAATACCCTCATGCCGTGTTTACTTGCTCAGCCTTTAAAAAGCCCTTCAGCTCCAAAAGCAAGGGTAAATTCAGGCTTTTTTTTTCCTTATATTTATCTGATTCTATTCCTAGGCTATCTCACATTCTGAGTTTGACTCCAAGGTTATTGTGACCTACACACAACAGCCAAAGAAAAACTCCCTTTTTCAGATGTTAGCAGTTGTTTAGTGGATGTCTCATCCCTCCTTTCTGAAAGGCCGGAGTTCAAACCGGGAGGAGGTTCCTGTTTTTTTTTCCTGCCATGGCCACAACATCATAAACGAACCTCAGGATCAAACACACCGAGTGGTGTCAAGTTGGGGAGTCCACGAGCTGGATGGACAGATGGGTTGAAATCCTTGTATGTGCTCAGTAGGCCCAAAAACATTAATACCAGTCATTAAAGAGACAATTTGGTCAAACTCTGCTTGTCCATAGTTGTCAGAAAATAACGTCTTTTTCTTTACCTGTTTGTGATATTTCTAGAAACGGACATTTGGATTTACAGTGTCTCTCAGCAATGCATGCACCCTGGTGAAAATGTCATTTTTTTCCACATATATTGGGATATTGTTCCTGTAGCATTTAACTGAAAAACAAATCTATATTTTAAAAAGCTGCAATAATCTCACCGGCTGCGCAAGTGTGCACCCTTAAAACTAAAATCTTGTTGAAGCAGCATTTGATTAAATATCAGCATTCCAAACCTTGACATAACTACTTGACATACTCGTCCAACTCTATCAGATTGCAAGGACATCTCTTGTTCACAGATTTTATCCTGGGCTCTGGCTAGGCCATTTTAAAACAGCAATTTTATTATTTTTTGAATTCTTTAATTATTAGTCTAGATATATGATACCAAAAGAAAAAAAAAAAAACTCATCACCCTCATCTTTCTAACGGACATCTGAAGGTTTTGGGGCACAACTGGCTGGTATTTGGAGGTATTTATGATATCGTTCACCTTGGCAGAGAGCCCAGTTCCCTTTGCAGAGTGTGTCTACCTTCATATTTAACTGTGGGTTTGGTATTTTCCGGTGATACAGAGTGTTGTTTTTGTGCCAGAGATACCACTACGCACTAAATGTGATTGCTTCAGAACAGAGCAAGTTCAGTCATGTGCTTTAGAGAGATTTTAACTGGGTCTGGAGGTTTTTCTGTGCAAGAAAATATTTACGTCTTACTGCAAACGTATGCAGAATATAAGAGACTGTTATGACATGTAAAACAAAACAACGACATGTGACAGGCGGTAGCTGGAATCAAACCCACAACCTTCCGATTGCAAGGCAATGATTGCAAGAAAAAGAGTTGGTCCTTTATAGACTCCCCTCTTCAGAGGAGAATGACTAATATTTCCTGTGTGCCACAGCTATATTTATACGGAGTAACTTTTTTATATTCTGAATTAAATTATTCAGTCATCCATGAAGAGCTATAATCAATGTTTCACCTAAATTAGATTGTTCTCATTACACCACACTGAAATTGTCTGTTTATGCTGTTCTTGGTCTAATTACTTAAATAATAGGGCCACATCTGTTTGGTGCCATAGCTTCAGGAGTTTATTGGAAAGTTTACAAAGGATTCGGTTCATTATCAGTTCCAAAAACAGAGAGGAATGCATTATTTTGCAAAAGTACTCATCCCTCTTGCATTTTCTTTAAAGCCACCAACTACAATGCAGTTTATTGGTATTGGTAGTGCTAATTGTGGAGTGGAATGACAGAGATATAAGTATATATACAAATGTGAAAGGTTTACATGCATCCAGCCCCTGTTACTCTGATACCCCTAAATAAAAGTAAGTCCAGCCATCGGAAAACGGTAAGGCTATGGCACAGCTACAAGCCTACCGAAATACGATCATCCACATAAAGAGACAGGTCAGGAAGGAGGAGAGATAATGGGGGTAGCAGTCAATGCGCCCATGATACCTCTGGAGGAGCTGCAGAAATTAACATCTCAGATGGGATAACCTGTCAATAAGATAACGACTTAAGCACTCCTCCTGTCTGGCCCTTTCAGTGGAGCGGCACAAAATAAAGCCATGTTAAAAGAAAGACATGTATAGTCCAGTTTTCAACAAACCACGCAAGGGACTCTGCAAACATATGGAAAAATGTGTTCTGGTCAGGTGAGACCAAAATTAAACAAGAGAACCTGTGAAAGGTTGTGAAACACTTGAGACTGTAATGGAGGTTCACCTTAGCGAGGAAATGACCCTAAACATACAACCAGAGCCATAATGGGCTGGTTTAGATCAAAGAATATCAATGGTTTAGAATGGCCCTGTCAAAGTCAGACCTAAAGCCAGCAGAAAACCGGTGGCAAAACATGAAAAGTATGATTCCCAGACGTTCTTCATCCAAGCTGACTAAGGTTGAGCTATTTTACAAAGTAAAGATAAGCAAGAAGAAAAAAATAACACAGTCTCTGTGTGTGGCAAGCTGGTGGAGAGAAGAAGGGGTGTCAGTAATTTTGGTGAAAACTACATTTTAATTCAATGTCATTCAGTGCAATGTAGAACAAATTAAATTTTGAAGGGAGAAATGGAAAAAGTTTACATACAGTATAACAAATGATTTCTACATTTAATATAAATCCTTGACCAGCTTAAACCTTACAAAAGCCTGCAGGAGTTCATCTAAAAAAGGGAAACCACTTCTTTGTTGGTTTTAATGGTCGATCTGTGACTAATCTGAGCAGAAAATAAACAAAGCAACCTAAAACAAAAAAAAAAGTACAGAGAAACCAAGCGGGAAGTAAGTTGAGGCAGCCGAACCTACAACAGGACAAAACCTTCCTGAAATAAAGAGGAGACGACAGGATGAGGCTGAACTTTTCTCTGCTTTTATATCGTTTATTAAAGCAGTGATGCAGCCGAAGCCGTCTGGAAAACAAACACTGAGCAGAAGCAAGAATGATCGGACAGGGAAAAAATTAATAACATTTCAACATGACGTCAACATTACTTTACGCAAACGATAAAGAAGCTTTGCACTAACTTGAAATATGAAAATAAAATAAAGTGACAGCAGAAAAAAAGGGGTTATGTAATGTTTTTCCTGTGAAATGGGGTCAACATCTGTTACAGTTTGTTACTTTTATTGCTTATTTTTTTTACCGGAAAGCACAGCTTGACTTTTCTTTTTTCTTCTTTTTTTTTTTTTTTTTTTTTAAAGCCAGTGTGGTATTTATTGCGAGGAAAGCAAACCTTACAGCACAACTGAAACTCTCCGGTTGTTTAGCTCGGACTAAACCTTTACTACAACAGGGTTTTTCTCTGCCTTTTATTTCACTTTTTAGTTTTCTTAACTTCTACTTGTTTTTGCAAAGGAATTTCCAGGGTGAATCCAAACTTTTATGAAACACACCGTCAAAGTAAAAGCATTGAGTGATGTTTTTTTTTTTTTATCATTATTATTTGCAGGACGATTTAGAGGTCACTGCGACTTTAAGTTGCCAGTGCCTCCTGCCTCTTTGAATCTTTGCATAAACAAACTGTGACACACACTCAAGCTACAGCTGGAAAGAATCACAACAGCACGTCCTGAGACAACATAAGTCCTAAAAATATACTCTCAAATAACATCAAAATTCACGGTTCCCTGAAATAATCAACCTATCAAAAGGAAATTCCAACAATAATCCATTACAATTGCAGGATTCTTCCCATTCAAAACACAGATTCCTTTGGGAAGTACCATGAACACGTCAGGTTCTGCCTGTCTGTGGATGTGAGCGTGTGTCCGCATCATCGGCGGGACGGTCAGAGAGTGGCCCCCGGCAGCAGCTCGGCCTCGGATGCAAACAGCTCCTTGTAGAGCGGGGGGAACAGAGAGTGAGCAGTGAGCGGGTATCGTTGGCTGAACCAGCGCAGCTTCTCCATGTGCAGGGCGCACAGCGAGCGCAACCCCGCCATCTTCTGGTAGAGCTGCAGAGACGACACGGACAGTGTAAGGAACAGTATGTGAGCATATATATATATATATATATATATATATATATATATGTCAGGCAACATGTACCTTATGCAACAGACTATCCTGGTTGTCTCGGTGAAGGATATGAGTGAGCCCCAACTCCACGCTTCTTTGGACCCGTTGAACTCTGACTCTGTCCTCCAGAGATGGACGGTCTGCACACAAAAGCAAAAAAAAAAAAAATAATAATAATAACAATAATATTATTAATAATAATGTTATTGTGTAGAAGCATGCAAGTTGCAAAAATCCCTTCAACTTCTCAGATGGAGTCTGATGGAGCTTGTCACGTTACAACGAAAAACTGCAGTTTGGGGGAATTACAGGAAAAAAGAACATGAAGTAGTGGCTAATTATGAAGTCCAAAGAAAATAATGGATTGTTAAAATGAAATAATTTTTTTTTTAAATAGATGCAAGTTTTGTTTCAATCCCTCCCAAGTTGATATTTGACCTTTTACTGTAATCGCGGGTGTGAGTCTTTTGGGGAATGCCTTCACATAATTTGGCACATCTAGCAACAAACCTTTCTCCATTCTTCTCTGCAGAAAAGCTTAAACTTAGTCAGATTGAAAGGAAAACATTTATGAGCCCAAATTTCTAAAAAACAAAACTGTGACAAGAGCAGCTTCAAGATTTAGATTTCTTTTTACAAGAAAGAATCACGATCTATTCTAGTGTGTTCACCGAATCACATTATAAACCTACAGTACTGTTCCTTGCAAAAGTATTCACTTCACTTTGTAACTCTGTCACATTAAAACCATAAACTTAGGGGGTCCAGAGATTTGCAGCTCAGGTGAGAGCATCTGTTGAACTGCTATTACTACACTGCACAAATCTGGCCTTTATGAGAAAGTGGTTAGAAGAAAAGAAGTCAAGTTTGCAGGTTACCACAAGCCATCTCGGGGTCATAGCAAACAAGTGCAAAAAGGTGTTGTGGTGAGGTGAAACCAAAGTTGAACCTCTTGGTTTGAATGCAAAATTCTACATGTGGAAGAAAACTACTACGGTATTTTAAAGTCGGCCTGAACAAACCGTCCAGACTGAAATGTAGCAGTGGCAGCAACATACTGTGGAAAGGCGTTCCCTGCAGCAGGGGGGAGCTGGGCAGAGTTGACTGAAAGATGGAGATTCACCTTACAGCAGGACAACAAAACGCTGCGATGGGAAGGCTTAGATCGGAGCATATTCATGAGCTAGAATGGTCCAGTCACAGATCAGACCTAAACTGAGACCTGTGGTAAGACCTGATAATAACTGCTGTTCATCGAGACGCTCCATCCCACGTGACTGATAGTAGCCTCTAGCTGTGCAAAGCTGGTAGACGCATACCCAAAAAGACTTGCAGCTGCATTCCCAGTGAAAGTTGGTTCTACGAAGCATTGACTCAGTGAGGCTGAATGCATGAACATGCTACACTTGTACCATTTTCCTGACACTAAACAATTATGCACTACTTCATGCTGGTCGCATAAAGGCACTGTAAATGAGAAACATGGCTTGTGTTAGGGGTTATTTAATGAGAGGAAGGCTCATTCTGTGTGAATAAATGAATAAAATAATGAATTAAAGTTACCATGAGCAAACTTCCTAGATGCAAGCATGTTTTTCAGCTTTATTCGGGGTTGAAAGTGCAATACGGTAAGTTTAGTAATGACCTTTTTAAGACTAAAAGGAAAAGCAGGTTCCATAAGGGAAATTAACCTACATTTTAAACGACAAGTCAAAGCAGGTCATTGTCTGATGAGAACACGTTTTGTCAGTACTGGACAACTTCTTGTTGCTAGACTTTAGAAAAATGGCAATAGAAATGCAAATGCCGGGTCAGGTTGGGTTCCTCTTACCTGCGTTGATCAGCACCAGCGCACTAAAGAGGGCGAGCTGCTGCTCCGTGAGCTTCAGAGCACACATCCCGTGAGCAAACTCGAACACCTCCGCGATTAAATCCCCGCACGCTGCAGGAGAGAGACATGAAAAATGAATTTTCCATCAGTTTCATCACAAAGGGGCCTCTGATCTTGAATCAGATTCTCACCCAGAGCCTTGAAGACTTCAGTTCCAGCAAACTTCCCATCGAAGAAGACGGTGTTGTTCTCCGTGTTGAAGAAGCGGCACATTCGGACCAGAACCACCTCCATGGAGCCTGGCGGATCGATGTCAGAAACATTGGGAATGAAAACTGGTTTTTTGAAGGGATTCAAGTGTTCTCGTCAGGAGTTTATTTGAAGTCTCACCAGTTTTGAGGAGCGCGATCTGGTCGTTCTGGCTGAGCATACGGAAACCTGGGACGTGTTTCGCAAACTCCACCACATACTGAACGGCGTCGGTCAGTCGGATGGCGCAGTGCTGCCACATCTCATCCACTGTCTGCAAGGAGGTAGTAGAAAAAATATTCAAGGATTATATACTTTTAGATTTTTTTTATTTGCAACACAATTAGTGAGCTGTAAACGTCTGTAATTACATATAAGAGCGCCTTTGTTTCTGTAACTAAAGGGCCTTTTTCACGCTTTTTCACAACATACCTCGACAAACTATTGGGATTTTGTGTTATAGACCAACACAAAGTAATACAAGGATGGGAAGTAAAAGGAAAATTCTACATGTTTTCCAAATAAAAAAACAACATAAAAACATGACAAAAAATATAATTAAAAATGAAATTCTTGAGAGTGGCTTGAATTTTTATTTTGCCCCTATTATTAACTGCAGAAAGCTCCACAGGTTTCCTCCCTGGATTACCCTGGATTTTAAACTCCATTGACTCTGACCAGCTTTCCTGTCCCTGCTAACATTTAAAAGGATCCCGACAGCATGATGCTGCCACCACCATGCTTCACAATGGGAACGCTCTGCTCAGGGTGTGTAATATTTTGCCCACCCTTTAAATTTTGCATTTAGGCAACCATGTTCAGTTTGAATCTTATCTGATCAGGCCAATTCCTCCAGATTTTTGATGCCAGAGAGTGCAAATTAGATACGCAATGGCCTTCTTAAAACGGTGGCTTTCTTCCCGTTCCTGTTCCACAAAGTCCAGATTTATGGCATGCATGACCAAAAGTTATTCTGTCAGCAGATACTCCCACCTGAGCCGTAGATCTCTGCAGCTCCCCTAGACTAAACCTGCACTACTCTCTGTTCGCCTGTCACATAAAATCTCAGTAAAATACGTTGTAACAGGACAACATGGGAAAAAGTTCAAAGGGTATAAAATGAACACTTTTCACTAAGACACTATACATTGATCTACTGTCACAGTTTTTATATTTCACGACATAATTCAACGCCCTCCGTCGCCACCCCATCCTACTATTTTAAAAAAAAAAAACACCAGTGATCAAAGAGCGAGGAGGAGGGGGAAAACGATCAAAGAAGCTTTCTCTGTTTTCTGTTTGATTCATCAAACAAAAGCGACATCAAGCCATCCGAAACGGCTTGTTTTGATACGAGACTGTCTGAATCACACAGGAGGAAGCCTGAGAAATAGAAGAAGGAGATTTCCGTCTGGCAATACCTTGCTCTGGTAGGCTTGGATCTCCTCTCTGCTGAACACTTTCCATTTGAGAGCCTGCAGCTCCTCCAGTCTGTACTGGCTGGTCTCTCTGTGGGAACGCACAATGCTGGCACACAGCTCATCTGAAGAAAAGAGCGCATATTACACATACTGCATGTTTCAGAGGCATACAGTGCCTTGCACCAACAACTTCTACACATTTCTTCAGAATCAGAATCAAGTTTAATCGCCAAGTAGGTTTGCACTTACGAGGAATTTGACTTGGTGTTGATGGTGCAGACAAAAAAATAAGAATACAGTAAAATAAGAAGTAAAAGGATATATACACGGAAGCTGTATACACTCAGCAGAGTGTGCCTAACCCTAACCCTGAATTCTTCAGGGTTTAACCGGATTTATAATGCCACACAAAGTAGTTGCAGTTGTAAAGTGAAAGTGAAAGGATACGTGTGGTGAGAATTTGTATCCAGCCCCTTTTAACTCTTTTACTATTTGTTCACATTTGTTAGAGAACATGACCATCAGCCTCATGACGACCAGGGAACGCAGCAGGGAGGTCAGCGGGAATGTGGCGGAGAAGTTTAAAGCTGGGCTATAAGACGTTACCTCAGTGTCCTTGGACATCTCACAGAGCTAGAGAGATGGCCTTTTACCTTAACTGACATGCTGGGCAAGGAGAGCACTAATCAGAGAAGGAGCCTTCAGGTGGCTCTTGAGGAGATGCAAAGATCCACAGCTCAGGTGGAAGACTGGACAATTTTTGGTCATTCACGCCACAATTATGGCCCCAAAGAGGCGGAGGCAAGAAGAAAGCCGCTGTTGAGAGATGGCCATAAGAAGCCCCATTTGAAATTTGTAGGGGAAACTGCATATGGAAGAAGGGTTATGTTCAGATGTTGATCCGTGGAAAGATGCCATATGGCGAAAAAACAACACCCTGCACACCCACTGTCCCTACTTATGACAGGAAACATTGTGGTGGCAGCCTCATGCTGAGGGTCATGGTTTTCCTCAACTCTGACCGAGGAAGCTGGTCAGAGTTGAGGGGAAGATGGACGTTCCAGGCTGCAAAAGACTGGAGACTGGGTCAGAGGCACATCTTCCAGCTGGAGAACGACTCCAAACTCACAACCAGAGCTACAATACAATGATTTAGATCAACATGCATTCAAGTGTTAGAAAGTGCTGGACCTACGTTCAACTGAGAACGTTTGGCAAGGCTAAAATATATCGTTATATATGTTTCAAGACACCTTCTATATCCAGTCTGATTGAGCTGGAGCTATTTTGCAAAGAAGAACATTTTCAATACATCCATGTGCAAAACTGCTAGAGACATACCTGAAAAGACGTGCAGCTGCAACCGCTGCAAAAAGTGGTTCTACAAAGCATTACCCCAGTGGAGCTGGATGCAAATGCATGCCACACTTTTCAGATATGTATTTCCCAAACTGTCATAAATGTCTTCCTCTTCCTGCACGGTTATGCATTACTTTGTCACATGACATAACATCCCCCAGGCATGCGGCGCGTTTGTGGTCGGTTACGCGGCAAGACTACTCACCTATGTTTCGCAGGGAATGGGGATAAAGGTTGTACAGATCATCGAGAGGATTGTAGGGGTGAAGAGTCATGAGGTCATGAGCGGGCTGTCTGGAGTCAAATCCTGGCAAAAAGTGAAGAAAAATAGCAAAAATAAGAGACAAGCAGGATGAAGGACAGAGGATTTATCGAGAGCTCCCACATCGGTTCCTCACTTCTGGCGTCATGGTGTCTGCTGTTGTCCCCCCTCTCCTGGTATCTGGTCGTAGGGGAGACACCGGAGCCCCGGTAGATCATCTCAGACACCTGCGAGTCGTTCGGGGAGCACACCAGATAGGGATGGACCTCGGCGCCGTAGGGCAGCAGCTCTGCGTCCCCACCGTAGGGGTACGTTGTGGGCATGGGCTGGATGAGCTGCTGGGAGCGGTCCTGGTGGTTCTTGGTTGGGTAGGACAGAGCCACCTGGGTGTCTCCCTGCAGCTGCTGTTGTTGCTGCTGCTGTCTGTGTCGCTCCACCTCGGCAATGAGAGAGTCTCGCTGGCGTTTGGACATGCGGCCAAACTTCACGGCTGGAAAGAGTATGTGACTGTGGATGAATATTCATGGGAACTCTGCAAGCAAAGGAGAAAGTCCAACTGTCTGGGTTTTTTTTTTTTTTTTTTTTTTTGCCTCACCATCTCTGCTCATGCCTTGAGCCAGACACTTCTGCAAGCGGCAGTGCTGGCAGCGGTTCCGGCTGGCTCGGTCGATCTGGCAGTTGCTTTGCCTGGAGCAGGAGTAGGACACGGTGGGAAGCTGGCTGCGCCGGAAAAAGCCCTGAGGGTGCACAGGCTTGGGCGTTAAATCCGAAACAATGATACTTAAGTTATCACCTCAATTCTCACCCTCATACGAGTGATCAAAACATTGTTCCTTTAAGCCAGGCCAATAACGACCCTAACGACTCCTCGTTAAAGAGGAGTGGACCGGTTTCGGTCCAATCTGCCGGCTTAATGGCTTCAACGACCGCCCATTACTAAGGGGTGGACCTGTTTCGGTTGTATTTGCATGTTATCTAAGCCATTACAAGGCCTTTGTTTGGAAGTAGTATAAAGCTTGGTACTCCACATTACTCCAGACTTTTTGGATTAAGAAAGCTTCCTGGAGAGGAAGCGAAACGTCTTCAACTATGGAAAACAAGTCCAGTTGTTTTGTTTTTTACTTTTTTTGGAATGACCATGACCTGGATGACTGAGAATCTTCACCAGCATACTTAAGTTACACTTTTCAATAAATATCTGTTTATGTAGTCCAGCAACAATTACTAATATTATAATAATAGAGAGAGAAAAAAACTCAGACAGATCAGACAAAGGTAGCCTGAGTAATGACATGTTGCTGTTTTTAAAATATTTCCTTATTAAGGGTGGGAAATATCCAAACCAACCTGGTCCTTTGTGGAAAATGAACTGTTGCCTAAACCTAAATAACATCCCTGATGGCGACGTCTGTCAACTAACGAGTCTTTTATGTGACTGAGGAGACATTTTTGCCTGCTCTTCTTTCCAGAGTTGCTTTAATTCTCCAATACCACATTGGAGGGTATTTGACCATTAGAGGCCAGGCTTCAGACTCTGAATAAGATTTAAGTCCAGACTTTGACTAGGCCACACCATAGTTTTATCTATTTCAGCCGTACAGAGGTGAACATGGTGGGGTGAGGTTCATTGTCTTATCTGCAGAACCCAAGTGGCCTTGAGGCTTCATGGTACGGAGCAGAATTCATCAGCTCCCAGTCCTGACTATTAATTACACTGCTACCACCATGTTTGACATGGAGGTGGTCACCGTGATGTTTTCTGAAACACGGCGTTAGTTTTACGCCAGATGGAAAGAAGCACACCTGTCAGAAAGACAGTTTTTGTCTCACCAGTACACAGAATATTTTCTCAAAATCTCTGGGATCCTCAAGATGTATTTGTCAAAGGTGAGACATGCCTTTAATGTTCTTTCTGGTCAGCAGTGGTTCTGGTCTTTGTCCTCTCCCGTGAATGCCAGCTTTGTTCACTCTGTTACTTGCTGTTGTTAAATCATGAAAACTGACCTTAACCGAGACAGATGAGGTCTAATTGTTAATGCACTCTTGAAGTAATTTTGATAAGCCGGCCACTCCTGCAAAGCTTCTGCCCTGTCCCATGTTTTCTCCATTTTATGGAAAACGGCTCTTATTGCGGTTCTCCAGAATCTTAAAGTCTTAGAAATGGTTTTTCACCTTTCCCCTACTAATGATTGTCAGTTACTTTGTTTCCTGTCTGTTCTTCAACCAAATAAGGACTTGACGTGTTGCTTTTTGAGCTCCTACTTCATGTTGTCAGACAAGTGATTTATTAATTATTTTAAGGTCTGGCAATATATATGACCCATGTGAGGCTGGTGAAATCAAATCAAAACATGATTTAACAAGATGGGCTGTTCTGCTACCAACCACAGGCAGGCTGGTTTGGTTGTTTTTTTTTCTTGTTCCATGTCGCTATTGTGATGATGATCTGAAACGTTTAATTGTGACCAAAAAAAAGCAACAAGTGAAGACATATTTAGGTGGGGAAGTATGTCCAAAAAGCTCCGTAGATGCAAAAATATTCAAAGGAAATAATTCAGACATGTGGGGAGAAGGTGCTATTTTGTGGTTATGAGGTGTCAACTGCTCTTTGTTTACAAAGTATTTGATGCAGACACTTGCAAGATTACTTGCCAGACAATATGCATAAGAACCCAACAAAAGAAAACCAAATCTGCTCTGTGAGAGAAACCCAGCTCTGAAGTTTAAAGGAGTGGATTCAACATGTCGGGATTTACCCACTTTGGCCTTCTGGCTGCACGTTTCTCAAATATGACCTCACTGCAGCTCATTTGACTTTCTCAGTTGACTCTCAGAGTCAACGTGCAGTCAGACTGAAAACCTTTTCATATCAATTTAAACAACATCAAGGAGCGACGCTGTAATAACGGAGCTTTAGAGGTGAAGAGAGCAGTTGCTTCGGAAACACTCAACACGGGTGACTCTTTCATTTCCAGTATTTATGCTGGAAGGCGGCACTAAACATGCTATTTTGTCAACCACTGGTCAAAGGGTATACAATTGGCAGAGCATCTTGATTAAGATAAGATAAGATAAGATAGGCTTTATTGATCTCACATTGGAGAAATTCACTTGCCACATCGGCTCATTAGTCAATAATCAGAAGAAGGTGCAAAAGTAGGAAAGGTGCATCAGTTATATACAGTGTATCTTCATAAATACAGTGGACCAAAGAAAAAGAGAAAAATAAGAATAAAAATACAAAAAGAAATAGGAATGGGCAGATAATGTCTTATTTGTATTCACGGTGATATACATACATATGTATTGACAGGTGGTGAGAGCAGAAGTCACTTCTTTCAGTATTATGTCCTGGACTTACCGAGGAAACATGCTATTTTGAAGGAGGTGCGGGCCGGTATGAGATTCTCACGGCGTAATGACCTTCTGTCTGACGCAGCGTTTTAATTGAAGAATTTATGTAAACGGAAATATGTAACCTGTTATAGCTACTAGTAGTTTGCAAGCGCTTACTGTGCAGAATCTCTTTGCTATTTTAGCCAATAAGCTGTTTGACATGAGCCTAACAAACTGCTATTGGCTGGTTAATTAGCCGCGCTACCTCCTCTTGTAGCTAGCCTGCAGTGCGCTGCTTAGAAATGCTGCTGGTAGCCAAACTTTTATTCACGGCTTCGACTAAAAACATTAAACATTGACAAGGTAGAGTTTTATCACCTGTACGTTTAACCGAAACTCTGGGATAAAATTCGGCAGCCTGGTGAAGGGCTATTTCACAGCTTTTTTTGGCATCTAGACAAAATAAGATCAGCTCTGTTTCAAAATCCCTCACCAGTGGTGACAAACCTCTGGTTTGTTAGCAAAAATGTTATAGCAGTGGCTCTGCTTTGCTTAAGAACTATGGCTTCTGTGGTTCTTGCTTCATGCTTTCGCTTGTACTTAAGTGGAAAACATTTAACCTTAGGAATGGCATAAAGGAAAATTCAACCAGAAATTTTAAAAACTTTACTAGACTGTACCTTGACACCAGAAACTAGTTAGCATAGTTTCCTACTCTGAAGCATACAAAAACAGTTCTCAGGGTTCAGCTACTTTTATCAAACCTGAAACGTGAAAGCAAAGAGGCATAATACTGAAACATGTTGACGAATGATTGCAATTAGCTCACTGCTGCAATGAAGAAAACAACACAAATGAAAAACAGCTGGATAATTAATTTCCATTCTTTAGGATCCTTCAATCCTGCATCACGTTGGTGGATAAAAATCAGACACCGTGTGGTTAAGATCCGTCTCTTGGTGTTGTGTGTTTGTGCTTTCGGGGATAAATGTTTATCGGCTGTTTCTCACCTTGCATCCCTCACATGTGATGACTCCATAATGCACTCCAGAAGACTTATCACCACAAATCTTGCATGGGATAACTTCAATCTGGGCTGTAAAAAGAGGCACAAACACAGTATAGAAACTGCATTAACAGTTTTTGGGACCTAGCACATGTCGCACGTGACAGACAAATTGAAAACAGTTAGGAAAAAAAAAATTTTTTTTATCTTCTCGGACAGTCTTGACGTAGGCCAAGACAGAGAGCTGTTTATACAAGTACCTCCAGTCAGCAGATTAAATGGTCAGGGTGTCAACAGTAGATGTAACAGAAGCAAACAAGAACGTTTCCGAGCGGCAACAGTTCCCGACTCACCATCTTTTTGCCAAACAGTCATGAAATCATCTCTACAAGGTTTTGTAATGCAAGGCTTGAAAAAGTATGATGGCCCTTTCACATTGATAGTGCATTGAATTGTAAACAGGTTCAACAGGTTTAAGGGCTTCAAACCAATGTGAGATGAATATTTTATTTAATCTGCTCTGCAAATAAATGCTGCAGATTTCCTGAGGCAGGAGTTCATCACTGGGAAGACAGACGAGGAAGGCCGTTGTAGCTGCAGAAGCAAGTGTTTGTCTTCACTTGATGTTCATTAGTGCAAATAACGTGGGGGGTTAGCTCGTGTTTGACAGCACAGCGGATGATGAAGAGTATCGAGACACCTCTAAGAGTACTATGCAACCCTTGAGGAAACCTCTTCCTTTAGCGCAGTAAAACTAGTGCGGCTTTGTTAAAGCTAGAGATGATTATGCAGGTTTTAAGTTTGCATGAGTTAAAAGTTAAAACAAATAATGGTAGTAATATTGAGGACTAAATCAGATTTGAGCTTTTGTAGCATTTAAGAAAATGAACACACTTTATTTAAATGACTAGGAGTGACTCCAGACTGTTACAATCAAACAAACTTTGATGCCGTCTTTCAATAAAAGCAAAGGTGGATGAAATGATCACGTTCTGTTTTTTAATGTTGCGACACTGCACTTTATCTGAGTTTTGAGTCATTGCCTTAATTATTTTTAATTAAAATAAGGATTTTGAGTTTAGCCAAATGAGTGCATGTCATTTCTTGAATGGGTATGTACTTTATGCTGATTGTGTGAAACAAAAGTTGGTAAACAGTGTGACTGATTGAGCCATTTGTTAAACGCTTGTAGCAGAAAGCAATAAAATTATCATTTTGATTGTCATATGTTTTTCCCACATGACCCAGCCCTGGTAAATAAAAGTAAACAACAAATGTCTCCATCAAAAAAACAAAACCAATTGGAAACTTTTCTATGATGTCTTAACCAAAAACAGCTTCATCCCTTTGAAACAAATAGTTGCATCTTATTGCACATTTTCACCCAAAGAAGCAGACGTAAGGGTGAAGTCTGCAGTGGGAACATTTGTCTCAGCTGTACTTCCCCTTTAACATCAAACAGCAGTTGTGTGACCATGGCAAACCAAAGGTTCTTTCCTCTCCAGCACCTTCTGACTTAATAATAATGAACAAAATAACATCAAATGCAATAAGAGGGGAGTCTTCTAAGGACGTGGAATATTTGCAAATGGAGAAAGGTGGCGAATGTATAGGTGTCAACCTCAAAGTCCTTTTAAGTGGTTGCCTGGCTTCTCTTTCATTCTGACTGGCCCTCTTTCATGTCATTTCTTTACTTTCTGATTCTTCTCTATCTCGCTCATAAAGGATAACTGCCAGTAATGCAGTCTGTCATTCATCACTGCCAGTAATGTCCATCCCCCTCTCGCCTCCCCCTGTGCCCCTGATCTCTGTAAACTTTCACACCCCTCAGTCTTTTGCTCAGTCCTGGTTTTTGTCACAGAAGGATTTATGAAACCAGCAGATATGATTGAGAAACCCTCTTGAAAATTAGTGTTTTCTGAGGGTTTTCTGACGGAAAAGAGCCTCAAGGCGCTCAGCCAAACCTGGAAGCGAGCAAAAACTCGTAGCGCACCAGAGAGCTTTTCATCTGCTCGTGTGATCTCCCGTCTTCCTTCCACACATGCTCCGAAGGTGTGACTGCCCCTCTGCGAGGCGAGCTCTCTCGCGTCTCGCGTGTGGATGTTGCTTTTATTCACAAAGTATCTGAGTTTCCCGTGCAGAACTGTGTCAGATGTTGCTTTGTCGCGACTGTGTGTTAGTGTGTCAGTGTGTGCCCTCTTTATCTGGCGCCACAGGGATCACCCGAAGGCTTCAGAGGATGAGATTGAATAACAATTGAGCGCAGAGCGGAAGCACGTACAGTGGGGGAAAGGAAGAGGCTATTAAAGCATCACTGATAAGAATACAGTTCGTAGTGTTTAGCGATTTGTCTGATTGACCTCGAAGGTCCAGGCGCTCGTGTCCGACGTGGATCGTTTAGTTTAGCAGAAACTTTTTAACTAAGTTTCTCTGAGAGCTGATGCAGGATATGTGGAGAGAAGATCAGTGGTCTCTGCCTTTTTCTGCTATTTCAGTTCTGATTGTCAACCTCAAACAACAGGAAATCCACTGTGACCCACAACCTTTCACAGCTCACGCACTCAATCACACACCTAGAAACACATCGCAATCAAACAGCACCGTGTTTCCATGCAATCGCTGCTCTGATGGCTCTCAAGCTGCAAAGGACGCAAGCAAGAATGGAAGAAACTCAGGAAAGAACCTGAAATAAGCTTTTGAGCTCTTTTGGTACTCGTTTACTTATCTCCAGCCACAGCCCCATCCGATCAAACCCAACATCTCTTGATGCACGCAGGTTTTGAGAGAGGTGGCGAGATAAAATTACTGCACGCCTTTATCTCTTTCATTTGTCATTTGTTTGGTAACCATTGAAAGCGAGATTGTGTCTCGGTTTGGCTGAAGCGGGTGCAGTGCAGGTTTTGCAAATAATGCAATGTTTCCTCAAAAGGCGGAGATTGTGGGGAAACATAAAAAAAAGAGAGAAGAATTTGCAGATAATTTCAGTTTTTATTAGCGTACCAGTAAAACAGGCAGCACGTTATTGTTTCAAATGGGGAAATCTACAGTGCTATGAAAAGGTACACATACCATTTAAGCTTTTTCACATTTTGTCAGATTAAAACGTCAAAATTCAATGTGTTTTATTGGGATTTTATGTGAAAGACCAACATCAAGTGGAAGGAAAATGACACACTGCTTTTAAAATGTTTTGTTGCAGCAAAAAAAACCTACAAACTAACATTTTTATAGATTCCTTTTTTTTTAATTTGCTCAGTCAGAATGCACGGAGAGCGTCTGTGAACAAAAACGTCCAATATTGCCAAAACATATCCATTTAATTAAGGTTTAGGTCGTTCTTCTGCATGCCCAATGTTTTAAATCATCCAGCTGTTGCTCTGGCTTCATGTTGGTTGTTGTGCTGCTGAAAGATGAACCTCCACCCAAGTCTAAATTCTTCTGCCGCGTATTTAGCTCCATCCATCTCCATCTGTCTCCCCATCTGACCAGCTTCACTGTCCGTCTGAAAAAAAAGGGGGCAGATGCTGCTGCCGCAATGCTTCATGTAGGTTCAGGGCGTTCGCGTTCAGCTGCAAGCAGCATTTCATTTCCCGTATAAAGATTCTCCCAGAGTTAGCATGGACCTCTTAAATAACGCTGTCCTTACCCGCTCTGTCAGCGACGGTGGACGGACGACAGATAACTGTTTTACCTCTTAGGCCTTCACAGAGCAGCTGTATTTATACTGAGATTAACTCCAGCACAGATGGACTCTTTTTAGCATTACATTAGTGGACTTCTGAAAGCAATTGACCGTGTTGGATTTTACTATGTACTCTTTTTTTCTTCCCACGTCTAAACTAGCCACTTTTTCTGGTGCTCTATTACATAAAATCCTAATAAAATGCATTGCAGTTTGGCACTTTAAATGCAACAATATGTGAAAAAGTCTAGAGGGTATCAATACCTTTGCAAGGCACCGTGGAAAAAGCTAAAAAAGAAAAAGGATGCCTTCTGACAAGTAAAAGGCAAGCATAAATTAATCAAATGGTAAAATGAAGCAAATATGGTCTGAAAAATTCAAAATTTAAAAATATTTATCTGGACTAAATAAAGGCAAGAAGAGGGTGACCTGAAACAACCCTAAAAACTATATCCATGGTGATCCAGTGTTTGTAAAATAGACTCTTTAGCTCAAATGTTTCACATTATTTAACTTTTATTTATTAGTTTCCTAAAAGCTCTTTCAGTTCTGAGCCTGTGTGGAAGCCCCTTCAGCACGGGATTTTAAATTTGGATTTGAATAGACAATCATTTTCCTGTCATTTAATCTCATTTTGAATTAAGTTTTATTAAAGTTGTTAAACGGTTTGCTTTATCTCACAAGAAATGGGAACCTCTAAGATTAGTAGTTGAAAGAAATATAATTTTAATAACTACGCAACATTTGCTTCTCTTTTATGTTATCATTAATTCATAGTTATTTAAATATTTACCTTGATCGCTCTTGGTTTGAACATTTAACAAATAAAATGACGCATCAATCAATGTATTTGACAGAAACCCATTGGTTCTGACCCAGGATTGGCAGGTCCAAGAAAGATAAAAATTGTATTTTTTTCCTGCTCCTTTAGTGGATTAAAACTGAAGCGTCTTGATTTTATTTCAAGGTTTAAATGCATAAATAATCCGCATGTTCCCTGATACTCTGTTTTGAAATGTGTAAAAATGTGATGAAAAATTGGAGGTTTATGGACGTGTGTTTTGATGAATAAATGAAGATAATCCCAGAAATCATTTAATTTAATTTCTTTTTTCTGCTTTTATGGTCAGTGTTTGTTACATTTAGGTTTAAAAAGGTTTTTACAAATAAGGTAGCCTGTGTTATAGTTCTTAGAAAGAAAGTCTGAATCGGCCAGACTTGAGGGGAAAAAATTAGTTCGGGCCACTAAAATCCTGACTTGTGCATCTCTGGGTATATTGATTTTTTATAAAATCTTTAAATAAATGTGATCCATTACAATTTTTTTTTATTGAGAAAGCTTCATATCTCGGTTGAATAGCCAGCTCTGTGTCTACAAGCTCAGTCAACAGATCAGTTTTGCTTTCCAGCATTTCCGCTTTGTTTCGCTGACGCCGATGCGGCCCTGCGGGCAGAAAGCCGCTGTGACGACATCAGTTAGCATTAGCAAAACACCCACTTAAATCCTTTAAGAGTTCGTTTAAACGTGCACGTGTGAGGTGGTACATTTAAGGGGCGAACAGGCTTGAGTTGAGTGGATCTTCAGAGATGGAAAAATTCTGATTTGTCAGTGAAAACAGAAGAGTGCTGCCACCCACACTTCCGCGTAGTACACCAAGATGCAGCCGAGATACCCTGACTGTCTCTCAATTACTGTTAAGCAATATCAATACTGTACCCGCTTCAACTTGTGAAAGCAAACCTGCTGAAGAAGATCATAGAAAGTTATATAAAAAAAAATTAAATGCTTAATTATAACAGCTGATGCAAATTTTACTATTTCTGGGGAGATCTGGAATTCCTTTTTTGCAGTTATTATTTCTTGATAACTTGTTTTCATTCCAATACTTTTGTTAGTCTAGTGAGGTCACAGCGCATTGTGCAAAACTTATAAGGTTGTCATTTAAACATTTAAACCTATTTTTTAAACATGTTGCAACCATGCAAACTAAAGTAGTGAAATTCAGGCTGTAAAAATCTACAAAAGCAACAAACAGCAGAGAAACGGACGGAGGAAATTCTGATAAAAAAAAGAAGCTAAGAACGCTTTTTTAATATAATTTCTCATTTCCGCCTTGTATTCAAACTCCTATTGGCTACATGTTTATTTGACCGAGATGCAGCCTATGCAGTTAAATGTGTGTCAGGCTGCACCTAGCAATATCCTCTTATGTGATAGAAAATGGGCCAAAGATGTGGAGTCTCGAGTCTAAAAAAGCAACAAATCACAACCACTAAATCATGAATGGGTATAAGTTGATTCAGGCTGATTTAGAGAGCTATATCGCATCAATCAGGTCGGAAATGTGAGAAAAAAGTTCACATATACTTTAAACTAAAAGAATTTACTGGGGCAACAGAATAAAAAAAAGTCAAGCAGGATTTTATTACACGCTTCGCACCACTGTCACGCAAAATTACCATAACGGGAGTTAATTTGTGTTTTAGCGGACAGACAACAGATAAATAGGCTTTACTGATTCTGCACACCCCGCCTGAAATCACCTTGTCAGCAGTCTGCCGTAGTCACTGTAAACGGACGGAGAAACCTCAGCTTTCTTCTTACGGAAGCTTACTTTAGGTACACACGCAAGCAAGACAGCAAACAAAGTTTGTATACACACAAAACAGCCACGCAAATGCTAACTCATTTGCAAACATCGCTGGTCGGAAGGGAAAAAAACAAATATGATATTAATTCAGTCATTTTACATTTCACCCAAGGAGAGATAATGCAATCCGGAATCACTTTATTTCTTTATTTGAAATCCAAACTAAACACTTCTAAGATTTCTTCCCTATATTTAAGCTGTGGAAAAAAAAACTAAAACCAGTGCGGATAAAATGTAATGGCTTGGATTAAAAAGCAATAAGATTTAACTGTATGAACGATATCGTGGGAGAAAAATAGGAGGGTATATCAATTTTCCAACAACAAAATAACACAAGTAAGGCTGCATTTATATAATTAATCATTTTCTGAATATGCATTTGGAAAATATATAAAGTCCCAGGGTTATATGTTATGTGAAATATTTTACCAAATGAGTTTGCTTTACACTGCAAAAGAGAATAACTATTTCCCAAAAAATAAAGAAACAATCATTTGTTCATTAGCGTTGTGTCTATTTAAAAGGTAGGGCAGGCAAAGAAATATATTTTGTGTTTAGTTAAAAAAAAGGCCAACAATATTGAATATAAAACAACACATATCAGAGGTGGGTAATTTAACAGCACTCTACATTACGTTTTGAGGCGACTATTTTATTGCAAATTGCATCCCGTCAAATGTATTTCCACATACCGGTGGTTAGATGCATATGTTTCAACAAGTGAGGTCGTACAAAAGCAAAAACTCAATCATCTGTGAGCTGCTTAAACCCAATTAGCAATAATCCTATCTGAGGAGAAGGTGAATTATCATAGCCGATCTGAATGCCGGTTAGCATCAGGTAGGACTTTGAAGTGCTTTCCGAATTCAGGGGTGTTAGAAAAAAGTTGGGTTTTGACGGTAGCAGCGGGTATGAATCAGCTCAACTGCTGAATTTCATTTACCATATTTAGGGGCGAATGTGTCACCTGCGATTTTGAAGTCGGCTTTGATCTGGAGAAAACCAAAAAAAAAAACCAAAAAAAAAAAAAAACTGCCTCTGCTGCTTTTGGAAGCGCTGTGTGTAGGTTTTCTGCATCGGGAGGAACAAGGAAATCCTTTTTCTGATAAAGAAACTGCACCAAGATCTGCACAGGGATCCCCCAGAAAACACACACCAGTATGTGTGTGTGTGTAAATTCGTGGAGCAAACAGGTTTTCCTGCTATGGCTGGGATGCAGAAATATTTAGCAATATCTTCATCAGTTGTTGTGCAGCATCCACAGTGCAGCTGCAGGAGAAACATGGGCTGCATCTAGCCGCCATCTAAAATGCAGCTGTGAAGGTGTGTGTGTGTTTGGAAATGTGTGTGTATGTTTTGCAGGTTGCAACAGCAAAACCATGTAAGCAGCTCTGCACAGGAAAACCTATTATTCCTCCTCCGTTTGTCACCTTTGTCAAATTGCATTTTTCTCGTTCGATCGTCCCTTTGGCTGTGCCGACATGTCCTCTGTGTCTGCACGGAGTCAGTCCATCTAAACTGATGCTCTGCAGCGGGGCCGCATCCTGGTTTTCCTTTGGTTTTGTAACGGAAAACCAGGAAGCGAATGCAAAACAGGCTTACAACGTCACGCTCCGGCCTGCTCCACACTGAACGAATACCTGGCCCAGTCAGCGCACTACTACAACTTAATGCACGGGCGACGCTGAACAGTGCGTGGTGGTACAGTTCCTCGCTGCGCCCTTCAACCATCGCTCTCTGTATTGTGCGAAATGCCATATGTGAGCTGTACAGTGCATGTGGGAAGAAATAACCGTGGCAATGATTCAAATCTTAAAGCCATCAAAGGGAGCTAAGACTGAATCATGTTACCAACGCATAAAAGTGAAACACATCAATCGGCGTGAACGTCGCCAACAGTCAACCAATGCAGAACTCTGAAGGGAACGACTAGGTTTCAAAACACCAGGCTTCATAGAGAGCAGTTAATCAATAGTCATTTTCAAAAAGCAATTTCTGCAGGATCCAAAGCAAGCTGACCAAAACAATTCTTGAGTAAAGCTTAAAGGTATACCAGGGCTAGTTGTCAAAAATTACAATATTAGAACAAAAGAGTGAGAACCTGAACAAAACGTTTAATCGGGTTGCACGGCGGAGCCGTTTGTTGCGACAGGTGTCTGCATGAAAGGAAACTTATTTCGAGAATTTCGTGAAAGTTCAAAAGAACAAAAAAAAATCCCCCCCGCTGCTGCCGCTTGAAACCAAAACACACGAAACGATAAGAAGATTGGGCTTTAATCGATTTAGTTGATTAAATATCTTTGATTGCGCTGCCCACACACTCACACACAGATACGGACCGGAGAAGTTCATCCCTACCTCGCATCATCCTCACTCCTCCACTCGTCTCAGATGTTTGTCCCACTTTCACAAGATCTACTTTCCTCTCACTTTGTCTGATTCGCGTCTATCACCTATTGCTTTTTTTTTTTTTTTTGGTAAACTATATATTCGAATCTGTCTTCTTTCTTTTTTTCTGTTCTGTTCGTCCTTCAGAGAGCTGGGTCAGGTACTCACTGCAGCTTCAGCACACATATTCAGACTTTTGAGTGACAGTCGCCGCCTCACCTTCCTTCTCTTCATGTGTGTCTGTGTGTGTGTGTGTGTGTGTGAGAGAGAGAGAGAGAAAGAGAGAGAGAGGGAGAGAGAGAGAGAGACATAAGACAAAGAACAGGGGGGGACTGTCCCCTGCCCTGACTTTTTCTCAAGGTACTTTTTTCCTCATACCTTTGTTGTTATCCTGCACCCCCTCACGCTATAACACACATGAAAAGAAGAAATGCCTCATAATGTCTGCCGCCTTTCAGACGCTCCATGGGAAAAATAACTTAATCAGCAGGAGTCACTGGAAGATGTAGCCAAAACCTGCAAGTTGCAGAAACAGCATTTTTTTAAAATTATTGTTGTTATAATTGCTATCATGCAAATTATGTTTAAAGTTCTTACTTTGCTATTACGTTATGACTTTTGGAGTTGTGTATATCCTAATGCAGCATGTTTGCTCCTTTTGACTCCAGAGATTTCAACTTAGTTTGCCGATCTGAAGGTAAGTTTATGCATCAATTTTCAATTGTGTGTATATATATATATATATATATATATATATATATATATATATATATATATATATATATATATATATATATATATACATATATGTTTTTGGTCAGCTTTTTGACTGAAAATTGACTCAAAAACAAACAAATCTGTTTAATAAAAGGTGTTCAATAACTTTGTTGCATAAGTGCGTACATCCTTAGACACAAAGTTTGTTTGGTGCAACCTTTAATCCACCTTAACTTGTATTGCACGGCCCCATTTGTTTTGACTAACGAGGGATAAACTTTAGTTGCCCTAGCAGGAATATCCTCACATATGGTTCTTTGCTCTCATTAGCTGAAACCATAGTTTGCAGACAGGTTACAAATGTGATCGTGCAAAGGAATCAATAAGGTATAAATAACATTATCTATAAAGTCAAAACAGTGAACAGAAATTAGAGAAAGCATTAAAGAAGCTGCAGGTATTCATGACAAGTACTGGTTGTATTAGGAGACTTGCTTTGCAAGTTTGGACTTATTGTTGAAGCTGAGTTTGGTTTACTTTAAGACAAAACATCCTGGTTTGGTTACCATCACACAAAACCTTGTGGAGAAAAGTTTTATCGTCGGAAACCAAGCGTAATTTTTTGGGGCCACAATTTTAAACGGGATGTTTGGCACAAAACACAAGGCTTCGTTTCATCAAAACAACGTCATAAGTGAGTTTGGTGGTGGCTGTGTCATGCTCTGGTTTTCCGTTTCTTGAGATGGAGCCTGGTTTGTATCAAGGTAAATAGATTTATAAACAGTTACAAATACCAGACAGTTTTAAACCGAGACCTTTAGGTGTCTGCTATAAAAGCTCGAGATGAAGCTGGATATTATTGTTCGGCATTACTGGAAGATAAAAAAATAAAATAACAGAATGGATTCACAGAAAGAAAATGAAAGTTCTGAAACCAGAGTTTATAACTAAATAAAAAAAACTGTGGTATTTCCTGAAGAGGGCTATGGACGACAGATATCCTCCCAATCTGAGGCATTCTGGGAACATTTGTAGGTGTAGAGCAGGCAAACAGAGACAAGCCGAGATGTGTTACACTGTTAAGACGGCAACACAAGAAGACATAATGCCGTTTTTGAATCAAAAGGTGCTTGTGTAAGGGTATGCACACTCAATTGTTTTTGTAGCTTATCTTCCCTCTCGTTATTTTCTTCACAAAAAACAGACACATTAACACGGGTGTGTAAAACTTAGGAAAGGCAAGAGAGCCCTGCAGAAATTAGCGAGGAAAGCTGAAAACAAAGCAGTATGTCTTATACTACCAATCTTTTAAATGTGTTTGTAACATATATAAATATATATGTTACAAACACACAAGGGAGACGTGTTTTCTGTCTGTTTTGCTGTATGCAATTTGCCACAAGATGATTAGTAAAACAGAAAATACATCCGTTCTAGTTTGTCTGCAGCACATATGCGATAAATCATTAAAACGACGGGTAATATCACAAATAAAGCAATGTTTTAATTCAAAGCTTTGGTACTAATCCTTTATGTTACAGACAGTGATGCAAAACATGTAGCAAATCAATACTTGAAGCCGTTTACAAAAGTATCCCATTTTGTAACAAAATAATTCATAAGCTTTTTAAATTTGAATATCTATATGTACAGTATCTTTGACGTGCATCATGGGTAAGTTCTAATGCTTAAAGCTAAAAAATAAAGTCTGAAGAATCACAAAATATTTAAATTCTAAA
Source organism: Fundulus heteroclitus (assembly GCF_011125445.2). Taxonomy (NCBI): domain Eukaryota; kingdom Metazoa; phylum Chordata; class Actinopteri; order Cyprinodontiformes; family Fundulidae; genus Fundulus; species Fundulus heteroclitus. Next base: position 24,641,357 of record NC_046363.1, on the reverse strand, counting down.
ACCACATTAGTATTATTTATGTAAATATTCCACCCCTGCTTTCTCTGTGCATTTCTTTGTTATTTCTCCAACAGAAGCTGCTGAAAGATCAATAAATGGGACACCAACGCTTTAAACCAAAAAAAAGAAACGAAAATAAAAACTCCCCCCAGTCTGAGTTCAGTTTTTATTAACCTCCCCAAAGCAATGATAGGTGAATTCATCGCCGTTCAGCCTCACCATGTTTATCAGCACACCGATTAATACCAAAGCTGTGTTACGCAGAGCATCCCACACTTGATAACATGGCCAGGTGTGCTAAAGTTGTGGCAGAAAGTGTTAAACCAAAAGAGTTAAAAAAAGACGAGATGTTATCGCTGTCGCCTGTGTTCGGATACCGGAGTAGTTGGTGTGTGCGTGTAGGTATGCGTGTTTGTACATGAGGGAGCGAGGGGGGCAACACAGGTGCAACACACACACATGCAACCCTCAACGTGTTTGCTAATAGCCCAACCCCAGCGACACCAATATGTGTGTGAGTGTGTTTTTTTTGTGTTTTCTGTACAGGTGCAAAGTTGCATGTTCACAAACTATGGAGTTAACCGCAGTGCATGCACAAATATCTAGCACAAACATGAGCAATGTCATTACCATACGCAGGCACACACACACACATCATGTGATCAAAGACAGTTTGAGCGCCGACGACTTACTCAAATGAGTCTTCTTGGACACGACGCCTCCTGAGGAAGAACGAAAACGTTATTTAGCTCAATACACAGTAATTAAAAAAAAAAAAATCCAACATGTGTTGCAGATAGTCTCAATGGACATTAAAGCTACTGATCAAACGTAAAAAATAAGTAAGAACCTACGCAAACACCACTAACCTGCTGACGCAGCAGTAAGACAAAGTTAGTTACAAAAAATATAAAGTTGTAAGTAACCATCAAACCCAGATCATGCATTTGCCAACACTAACATCAAAACGCTAATAAATATTTTACTTAACAGGTTTTGGACACAAAACCCCAATAACAGCAGTATTTGCTATCTTTTTGTTTTTCTGTGACTCTCTCAAATGCAGTAGTTGACTGTTCTGTTATCTCAACAAAACCAAAAAGAGGTTTGCTTATCTTTCTATCTTGAGAAAAGGAGCATTGTTTGCTAAAGATCACGAGATAATCATGGCATGCCAAGAATGGGCAGTTCTTATGGTAATAGCGCACCGCCTACAGTTGCAAAGTGTGCAAATAATTTATGGTCTTCGATTGAAACTTAATTGCCACGTTTTTTAACTCTATCTGCAACAAAAAAACAACTTTGCCATTGCAAGACAAGTAAACTGTTATTGTAAGCCGATTTATGCCAAGCTACTAATGAAATAATGTATCCGGGTATAATGAAATAATTAAGCAGTTGTCACAAAATTAGTTACCGGCTTAAATAGTAACGACTAAAAGATATAGCTCAAGGTGACGACACAATTAAAGGGCAATCAGAAAATAGGTTGTTTATACCAAAATGTGTTTTCTCGAAGCAATGACAAAATTGAACAAATGTCACTTCTTGAGTCATCTTGAGTCAATGGCATAATAAATATCTATTATAGAATTATCTATGTTAAGATAATGACAACTACATGACTGTACCAAATTAAATATCTTAAGTTAAATTAGGCTGTTTTCAGACAAAAGGATGTGATAGATTTAAAATGTTGACACAAAGCTTTTATTTCAAGATAATGAGATTATTCACTTATTATGTCAAGATAATGTGATGAACTTCTTGTCAAAGCACCTCATCTTCTTAGTTTTTTACTTATTAAATTGTAGTAAGCTGAGTCTGTAATGGTTTTGAAATGAGATAACGACATTAACCTTTGTCATAAAATAACAAATATTCCTAAAATAATTGTATCATTGAATGGTTGTTACAAGATGAGGTATCTTGGAAAATGAGCTATCTCATTTATAACAAATTACATAATGACATTATCAAACTCCTTTCACAAAAAAGACTAATCTCGACGTAATGACTAAATTAAATGGTCATCACAGATTGACTTTATTCAGAATGAATAAACTGAATAAACATCACAAAAATGAGGTACTATGAGACACAGACATAGTAGAACGACTGCCTCAGAAATAATCATCTTGAAATTAATGTTGTTAACATTATACATCACAAGATAACTACAAACTATTATCAAAAAAGAAGTTAAGTCAGCATTACGGCACGATTAAACCGTCGTCACAAAATTAGTTACCTAGAGATAAAGACAAAATTAAAGTTATCGAGACAAAATGAGCCGTCAGCTGGAGATGATGATATAAATGACTCACTATCTCATCATTTGAAGGTGAAAATGTACTTCTAATGTCTCAGCTTCTGTACTTAGAGCACCTGGGGGCTGGTTTGCACTGTGTGAGCAATCGAAATGCATCTGCCACTGAAACCTGCACAGCAGCAAGACTAACTGTGATGAGGGTTAGGACAGCTTACTGCCAACTGCTGAGATGTCTAAATACAGAACGCCAACATCCTCTTCCATGATCGAATAAATAATGCCAGCCCTTGAATTGAACACATGTAACATCCCGAGAATGAAATAACACAGACGTATGACGGGTAAAGCAACTCTGCTTTACCCGAGGCATATCAAGGCGAAATAAAGTCCACACCCCTAAATGACAGTTTGGACGAAAGATTTGCAGAACACAGTAGGTGTTAAAAAATTTTCCCCTTCCAGTGCACAACCTGGACAGATAAGAAGCCTTGGTAAAAGTGGTTAAATTAGCAGATTCCTATTTACGTTGGTGTCTCTGTGTGACACTTCAGTGCATTTACACGGCAGAGCGATAAAGGCAGAGGAAGGTGGGTGTCTGTGAAGCAACTGGTCCTCCTTTTTCGTCTGCCTGTTTGACCGCAGTTGTGAGAGTCTGTGTTGCAGTAGGTGTGAGAGAGGGTCGGTTCTGAACCAAAGAGTTTATTTCTGGAGTCGTACACATCAGTGTGTGTGTGTGTGTGTGCGTGTGTGTGTGTGTGTGTGTGTCAGTGAGAAGGAGAGAGAAAGAGAGATGTTTAAAGGCAAAGCAGATAAGTATCAATGGAAGGCGCAGAGTTTGCCGGCCTTTGTCTGGCGCCACTTCAGGTCCTCTGTGGTTTCCTCTGTTTTTTTGTTTTGTTATGTTTTTTTTTTTTTGCCCTCATCAAATCAGTTTTGCTTCATAAGCAGAAAGTATGGAATGAAAGCAGAGCAGTGCACGCACGCACGGAAAATTTGAACAACACGACAAGACGAACTAAGCAGGGGCTTTAAAGGGATAGTTTAGTGCAAGGTAAACAACCGTAAGAAATAGGGTTAAAAAAAACGTTTCATACCCTCATGGAAATAATGCCTGTTTATACCTTTTAGTGACGCATGTTTCTTAAGATTGGGTCAGTTTTTAATTCATCATTCAACAATATAATGAACCTTTTATTAATCAATTAATTAACTAAATAAATAATCAATGGAGTCACACTGACCACTCAAAGCACTTTAAAGTCAAGCCACATTCACCCAATGGCACTTGCACTCATATACTGATACACACATGAGTAGGCAATTTGAGGGTTAAGTGCCTTGCCATGGCGCACATCAACATGAGACAACAAGAAGCTGGAACCAAACCCACAACCTTACAATTGCAAGGCAACTACTTTACCCACTGGGCTTTAATTGCCCAAACGAATAAAACAGGGAAAAAAAATTAGATTACCACTTTTGTTTTTGTGCATTCAAGATGAACGTTTCTTTAAAAAAGAACAGCAAATGTATCTGTATAAACTACATGTGACAAAACATGGAAGCATTAAGCCACACCCAGCTCTCAGGGTGGCCATTAAGCCGCTCGTTAGTACAGGACAGCGAACAACTGCGAAACTCATCAGTCAAATTTTCAGCGTCTTGTCTGCGCTCTGAGATCGAGGCTCGCTGCCGAAGTGACAGTTGCTGCATTACATAACAGCACTGGAGAGACCACCGAGCCCGGAGAGGAGCCTGACCACATTGCCTGAATAAAAACACATCTTTGAATATTAGAAACATGTTAGGAAAGCCGATAAACTCGTCACCCCAAAAAGTGCCGGCTCAGCAGTATGAAACTGATTGTTTTTATTTTAGATTACATGAAAAAGATAGATTAAATTACAGACAGTCAAATTAAATTGCAACATAAAGAAATTGGCAATGATTGCAAATATATAGGGGCTGGATGAGGATAACTTAGTTGTGGACGAGGATTTAAGTGGATTGTTGACCAACAAGCGGCATTAACTCTATGTCCTTGGAGCTAATCGGGCTTTTTAAGTTCAGCCGTGCAGCTCAGAAGTGATGAACTCAGGGATATGCTGTTGAAAAAATGCTATATGTTTTAGGCTGGCAGCCGAATTAAGCTGAATTCTAAGTAAAATCTTATTTACTTCATTTAAAAAGTAAGATTCTAATATAATATCAGTAATACAGTTGCCTCTTTAATGAAATATAGACCATGCTCATGCAAACACGATGGTTTAATTTCAAGAAAAGCTCAGAAGTGTATTACATCTCGAATAAAGTCTCTTTAAAGCTGCAACATTTAAGCAGAGCAGCAACCGGATGCTTCGGCGTCTTACCGCTGCAACAACAGAAACCAATCCTAGATTTACAAACGGCCGATGGACCAATGAGGAGGATCAGATCCACGGCGGACAGGCAGTGCCGGCACCACAAATTAATTTCTGAACAGAGTGACGACAATGACATACGTGCTTAAGAAATAGGAGAAGACACCCACAACGGCCACAAAGCCCAATCAACTCATCACCCCAAGAAGAGCCAGCTCAGCAGTGTGAAACTGAACACGAGCAGCACGAACACAGCGACTCCTCGCTTCAGCCTGAATAAACCAGTTCCTGGACCTGATAAGTAAGCTGATGCTGTTTTACTCCAAATCCTTAAGCCCATTAGCATCCAGTTTTAACATTTCGTTTCCTGCTAAGTAGCTCTGCTCTTGTTAAAACTGTCTTTTTCCACTTTTACTTAACAGCGTGTGCGTTGCATAACGGCATTTCAGCTTCAGCTCTGCCTCCAGCTGCTCGAAAACGTGATCACATTTGGTCTTTTGTCGGCTACAAACAAGCCCTAAACTGAACCATTCGGGCTGAGGAGACGTTTGGTTGCACAGCAAAACTGATGCAAATCAAGAGTCTACCTACAGAGCAGAAAACATGCTTCTGTTTTTTTTTTTTTTTCCTCCAGCATGAAAGGCCATACAGAGCGCCATCAGAAAGTATGCACACCCCTTGACTTTTAAACACATGTTGTGACATTTGAAACTGATTTGAGTAGTTCTTAAAACATCTACACAGCAAAAACAGAACTAAACGTAAGTAAAATGTTCTTGAAATGAGTACATATGTCCTTGATTTGAGCAGGTAAATAAGATTAAATCCAATGGAATAAGTATCTTGACCCCTAAAATATGATTCCATTGGCAGATCATTTAAACTTGCCTGTTCAAATCAAGGACAAATACACTAATCTCAAGACAATTTGACATATGTTTGGTTACCTTTTTGCCTAAACAAGTCCGTAACAGACATTTTGTTTGTAAATGTTTAAGCAAACTTTCATTTAGACATAGGTTAAAAACAAGTATTCAGATGTATTAAGGTTTTTTGAAGCCCTTTTTGCTGAAATTACAGCCTAATATGTATTTCTTTAGTATCTCTCTTCAAGCTCTCTCTGGGGGGTGTTCTGCCTTGCTTCTCTGCAGATCTCAAGCTCAGTCAGGTTGGATGGGTATTATCAGTAGAGAGCCATTTTTAGGTTTTTGAAGAAATGCTCAATTAGATTTAAATCCATGCTGTGGCTCCTTTTGTTGTTCTGATTGTGGGTTTCGTGTCATCATCAAGTTAGAAGATGAATTGTTGCTTAGTATGAGCTCCAGAGCGCTCTGAAGGAGGTGTTCTTAAAGGGGACATATCACTCAAATCCATTTTTTTTAGCTCTTAAATACATTTTGTTGAGTACTTGGACTCTCTGTAAGAGCAGAAAATTTGAATTTAGTCTCTCCAAGTGATCCATAGACATAATTATGGGTCATATTTTTCAAGCCGTTCAATTTTCTCTGTTCTATATTACATTTTTTTTAACAATTATGTCACAGTATTTGCAGCAGAGCTGCCGAACAAGGTCATGGACCTCAAGCTAACCAATTTCATGAACTCTCCATTTTTATTTTTCCCACTGCAATTATGTAGTCCAAGATGAAGGGTGCCGGAGCTACAAGTGGATAGGTGAAAATGTTTGGTTGTTAATTATACCGACACCCAGCATACTACGAAAATGGCCGAACGGGGCAGATGGGAATATTGTGCCACCTGGAGGAGGTGGGGTGTGAAGTGCCTTCCTATAGATTTAAAGAGACACCAAAACGAGTTTCTGTCAGACACACCTCAGAAGACGGGTAAAAAATGGTAAATTTACGAGGAGTTCAGACCAAAGCCTTGCAGTTCCACTTTATGTAGACCACAGCTGAATGATTTAAATGTGAAAAGGAAGACATAGAAACTATGATATGTCCCCTTTAAATAATCTACCTATATTTACTACTGATGCCTACTGTCATCAGTCCACTATGCCAAGCGGTCACCCTGTTTCTGACCCACATAAACATCTCCACAGCATGGTGGGATTTCCTTCGTCTTTTCATGAGGAGTAGCTTGGAGGTGTGTGTTAGCAATGGTTGTTTAGCCTGGCTGGTTCTTTCTCCATATGGGAACACAGGAGCCCCGGGGACCATTGTTCTCAGTCACCTCTCTGACCAAGGCCCTTCTTCCCTGATTGCTCAGCCTAATCAATAAGCCACATTTATCTTTTATTTATTAATTTTTTTTATTAGTTAGTTTTGAAAATGGTTGGAAAATAATAGAGTAAAAACTGTAAAAGAAACAGAGAAATATAGTAATGACATCTATAATAAATTTCACACTAATCACAGCATAACAGCTTGAGGTTCAGCATCGCGTTTAACTTGTTAACTATTAACTATAATTAAATAGGCTCATTATTAAGTTACAAGTGGCATTATATTATTTTTCACATATACATACATACACACGCTGGTATACAGCAAACCGTACAACAGATACAGACACATGGGCCCTCCTTCAATAAATACCATTTTAATGAAACATCTTTAAATCTTTTTTAGACTAGACGATCTTGGGAGGGGCCTGGTGTTTCAAACACAAACTGTTTTTCTAACATTTGACGCAGGTACAGTTTTTCTTTGTACACTGCCTTATATTCTGACCCAATCTCGTCTTGGAGGTCTAAAGGCAATTAATTTGCCTTCATTGCTTATTTTCTGCTCTTCTATGCATTCGTTTATGAAATCTTTTATACGGGAGCGTGTTGCATTACAATTCGTATCAAGTCCACTGAATTTACAGCATGTGGGCTCCCATACAAGCTGCAGTTAGAATAGGGTAGCACAGTGGGGAAGTTGTTGGCATTGAGCAAAAAGTTTTCTGGCATCAAATCCTGACCAGGGCCTTCCTGCATGGAGTTTGCATTGTTTTGCCGTGCATGCATACTATCGTCCACAGTCCAAAAATATGCATGAAAGGTAAACTAGGCCATCCAAACTTTCATCAGGTTTTAGTGTGTGTGTTTTGTTGTTTTCTGTCCTTTGTCTCTGTGTTTCTCTGTATTGGACAGGTGACCTGTCCAGTGTGTACCTCAGCTCTTGTCTGATGATGACCACAACAATCAATAAATATGTAGTGTGAAAAAACAAAAAACATGGAGAAAGTGAAGCAATGGATGTAAACACCTTCTGGTGAGACTATAAAAATACAAATAATTCAGCACAACATTAAAGGAAAGTCAGCTTTCAAAAGCTTAGCCTTTTGTTTAGATATTTTTACAATTGCTCCTCCTGATTAGCAGCCAGATTATTTCAACAGGATTTTATATAATGTTACTTCAGATGACCTGCACACTGGCACAGTTGGTAGCACTGTTGCTTTGCAGCAAGAAAGTCCTGGGTCCTGACCTGGACTTTCCTCATGGAATTTGCATAATTCTCCCGCTGCATGCGTGGGTTCTCTCCAAGTACTCTGGATTCCTCCTACAGTTCAAAAACATGTTAGGTTAACTGGTCTTTCTAAATAGCCCTTACGTGTGAGAGAGTGTGTAGCCATGATTGCTTGTCCTGTGTGTCCATGTGATGGACTGGCGACCTGTCCAGGATAAACCACACCTCTCGCCCAATGACTGCTGGACATAGGCACCAGCCCCCGGTAGCCTCGCACGGATAAGCGGATGGAGGTAATGGATGGATGATACTCTCGATCACACACAGCGAACATGAAATCATTTTTGTATGCATATACAAAAACATACTTATAAATAGAGCAGATCTTTCTATATAGATCTTTCTAAAATCACGTGTATAACATTAATAACAGTAACAATATTGATAATAATAATAATAAATTATAATAATTAGTGGTGTCCCGATACTGGTATTGGTATTGATTCTGATACCTAACATATATTCTGATAGTTAAGGGCACCCGATACTCAATTACTGATACTGATACCAATTTTCCTCACTGCAACTGAAAAGCTAGACACCACCCTATACCAGGCAGTGGTGCTATACACAAAGAGGTTGTGTACTGACCCTCCAAAAGAAAAAGGAGAGAAGATACTTGACGCTCAAACCAAATTCATTACCCTTGATGGTCAGTTGTTTTCAGTGATCAATTATATTAAGTTATCTGTGATTTATAAGAACCAATTTATTAAGTACTCAGCGTCGGTTCTTGGAATTGGCAAGTACCTAAACCGAAATACTCGTACTTGTACTGGGTCTGGAAAAAAATGGTACCGGGATAAATAATAATAATAATAATAATAATAATAAAAAACTTTCCAACATATGGCTGTCGGTAGCCTGCTGTTGCTGCTGCAACTTCCATTGCATCCACCTGCCTATTTATTTTGCTATTTATTGTCAGTTTTCTTATTGCTATTTACCATCCCATACTTTTATTCACACGTTTGATCCTACATATCCTCTTTAGATAAAAACAAAAAAATGGTATTGTATAAATTATGGTGAAAAAAAAACTTTCGCTAATCCTTAAAGGAGCATTTAATTTTTTTTTACTATAATTAAGTTAAATTCAAATGTATAAATCTTACTGGAGCTCTATTAAACCGTCATCATTCTGCACTTGGTGAAATAAATCAGATGCTCCTTAATGCTGCTTTCCAAAGAAATAAGTGTCTTGCTCTGCATTGTGCACTTTGCATTGATGAAAGATTATCCTTATGGACGTTGAGGAACTGTCACCTTGCCTCGAGAGTTTAGCAAAAGATTTGCAGTGGTTTTCTGTAGCAGAAGGGCAAGCTGTCTTATCTCCCATGGTAGCCAATAGTTTGATTATAGCAGGAGGGTGCTTAGAATAGAAAGGCATCGGCCACAAGAAGAAGCAAAAATAAGGGTTAATCCCAGTGGATTACTTCGTCTTAGTGCCATTCTTACCCACTCAGAGCATCTTACTGCTTCCCAATGAATGGGATGAGGAGGGTTAACGGGGTAAAGACTGATGACAGAGAGGAGTGACAGAAAGGTGAGATAAAGAGTGTGTTGGAGCGGGCACGCAGCGTGGCATGCTGGGAAATACTAGCATGGGTCTATGAGAGAAAGCCAGCCACTTATAGTTCAATTACATTTATTTTTCCTGCTGTGAAATTAAAGGTAGTTTAGTAACGTGCTGGACCAAACCAGCCCAATGTTGTGTGAGGCCTGGAGTACAATTAGATTTATGTTCCCAAATCCATTTAGAAGACATTGCACGTATTTTAGAGCCAGAAACCCTAAAATTCTTTTTATTTTGTTCTAGATCACCCCTTCCCTTGTTTTCTAAAGAATACAAGTAATTTTAATGCACCTTTTTGAAAAAGAGCCTTTTGAGTCAAACCCAGACAGGGAGACATTATTGTTTATTCATGATGAAATAATTTCCGTCATAGTAATCACAGAACAGATCATTTTCATGACAAAACGTGTTAAATGGGAAAAGGTTAAATGGATACGAGTCCAGCCACTGGCACTTTTGCTTCAAAGACAAAACATGCAGGAAACATGGATGAGCTCAGTAAAAAGTCAACACATGTAGGGAGGGCAGATTTTTAATTTTCCAATCAAAAACTGCCTCTCTCTGCTGGAAACACTGTTTGCCGCAGGTTCAAAATGTCTGCAGAACACCTTGAATCAAGCACCTCTCTCTCCAAATGATCCTGCATGTTTAGCCAAAACAATTAGCTTCATATGAGACAGGTTCTTTTAAAGCCAAACATGTGTTAAAAGTAACTGCAGACCAACTTGCAGAATTTGTGTTTGACAAAGGGAGTTGAGAATAATATTGTTACTACTTTTCTGCAGCACAGTTAAAGTAGCAGAGAAAAGTGAGACTTGCACAACCACTGCTACTCTGTTGGACATCAGGGTAACAATGCTGGTCAGAACTGGAGCAGAAATTATATGGACTACATTTCTTTTGACTTCCTCCTCCTCACTGGATACATCACTATTTAAATGTGCATTTTATGAACTTAAAGTTGAACCAGACTTTGCAATCTCTATTTTTGTGTTAGGTGGCTAATTTGTCATGCTTCTGTACCTTTAGGCTGTGTTCTCAACTACCTCTCGGTAATGGAAATTAATCTATTGTAAACTACAAGCTTGATTACAATTTGAAAAACGCTTGATCATTTTTCCATCTTGCAGAATTTGCCTAACAGTTAACTAGTGAGCCTTAAATTAATTATGCTGGTCAGGTTACATTGTTTATTAAATAAGCAGGAGTTGGGATAAATGTCTCATTTTAAACATTCATATTCTTTCAATATTTGGTGTCCATATAGATTTCCTCTGTTGTTTATCTGTAATAAATATAACAGTTCTGCTGAGAATAATAACAGAAAAAAATATGTTTCATGGTTAAATTAAAATAGCAACTATTAATGTTTATTTTATTGGCTAATAGGTTTTCACCTCTGCACTTTTGAAAAACATACGATGAAAATTAGAAAGTAAAACCACAAACAACACTGCAGCATATACTGCTCAGGGCACACCAGCTTTGATACTTTCTAACTCTCAGTTAATTATCTAACCATAAAGACAACTAGGGAAAACACTATTACTCGTTGATCTGTGCGAAAACAGGTACAGTGGACAGAAAAGGTTTCCCCCCTTAGACACAAGCAGCAGAAATTGTTAAATCAGCTCAAAAATATGAATCTGTCATATATGGAGGTTTTCATCAATACTAGGGGATCTCAATTATTTGGAAAATCATTGAAGTCAGTATGTTCATTACACAGAATGAAATATTTTAGAACAAATATTTCTGTTAATTTGGATGGTTATGGATTAGAACAAAGGAAATTAAAAGCTTGTGTCACACCTGCAAAAAGATATTTTGCAGGTTGCAGGTTTTGGAACTTTAATTTTTTTAATCTTTTGGCTCTAGAGGCCTTTATTTGTAGTTGCCAGACAGGAAATGGGGTGAAGAGAGAAGGGGATTGACAGGCGGGAAAGGTTTTCAGGTCATCACTCAAACCCCTGACGATTTAGTTGAGACAGAGGCCTCTGTACACGGTTCGCGCATGAGTGTCGCAACAATTCTGTGTGAAGGGGTTGTGTCCCCTCCACTTTTGAAAGCTACATTTACCAAAATATGACGGCCCTTGCGCTGTTTCTTTTGCTTCCTGACAGAATCCGTTCCACTTGACTGATAGGATAACGCCACTCCGTGTTTTCCTGGTTACCAACAACATCTCACGCTGCTTTCTCCAAGCATAAATAAACTGAGTGGCAGCTGAAAACTGGGCATGGGTCAGTCCCACGGATATAACTTGCTTTTGCTTTTACATGGCCTTAAATGAGCCCAAGGTCATGTTAAATGACTGCTCAACTAAATAAAGAAACAGATCTACTTAACTTTGCTTTACTAGTATAGATGACATATGTGCAACCTCTAATCCCTCAGACACAATTTACATCAAAAGATTCCCAACAAAGAAACAAAAAGTAAGTAAAAATTTCCCAACAGGACAGTTTCTCCCCCCAATGTTTGTGCAGTAAGCTGTAGGGTTGTCACCTGTCCCGTAAAATATGGAATGGTCCTTTACTTGGTTAATTGAAATTTCGATTACAAATGCAATTTGTAGTTGACAAATAAAGATTGATTGATTGATTGATTGATTGATTGATTGATTGATTGATTGATTGATTGATTGATAATGTTGTATCCTTTTATTGAGATGTGATTTCTTCCATATATTGATGTCAGATAAACATGTTTGTCACGCATATATCAACATAAAGTCTAATATGACCAAAATTAATAGAATAAAGCCGTATAAAGACCTTAATAATCAAGCTCCATCATATATCAGAGCTCTGATTACCCCGTATGTTCCTAACAGAGCACTTCGCTCTCAGACTGCAGGTCTGCTGGTGGTTCCTAGAGTCTCTAAAAGTAGAATGGGAGGCAGATCCTTTAGCTATCAGGCTCCTCTCCTGTGGAACCAACTCCCAGTTTTGGTCCGCGAGGCAGACACCCTGTCTACTTTTAAGACTAGGCTTAAAACTTTCCTTTTTGACAAAGCTTGACATGTTACCCTGAGCTACCTCTATAGTTATGTTGCTATAGGCTTAGCCTACTGGAGGACATCAGCGTCTATTTTTCTCATTGCTGAGTTCTCCTACTGTTCTCCAATTTACATTGTTTGTTGATATTTCAGCTTTTAACTTTTTGTTCTTTGTCTTTTCTCTCTTCATAGTAGGTACACCTGGCCTGGCGTTCTGTTAACTGTGACATCATCAGGAGGGAGGGGGGTGGACAGATCATCCACTATTACCATATAACATAGAAAGTACACCCTGGATCAATGTGTGCTTCTGTGCTTTTTGTTTCTCTGCTCTGTCTTCTTTAACCCCCAGTCAGTCGAAGCAGATGACCGTTCATGCTGAGCCTGGTTCTGCTGGAGGTTTTCCTCCCTGTTAAAGGGGAGTTTTCCTCTCCACTGTCGATTCATGCATGCTCAGTATGAGGGATTGCTGCAAAGCCATGTACAATGCAGACGACTGTCCCCTGTGGCTCTACGCTCTTTCAGGAGTGAATGCTGCTTGTCAAGACTTGATGCAATCTGCTGGGTTTCCTTAGATAGGAAACATTTTGACCAATCTGTCTGATTTGATTGAATTTGACTTTGTAAAGTGCCTTGAGATGACATGTATTGTGAATTAACGCTATATAAATACAATTGAATTGAATTGTGGCGGGATTTAAGCAGGACCACCTCACCTGCGCTGCTTTCAGTTGTCTAGAGATGAACACTACACACCTGTCTGTCTCGCGCTCCAAAGCGAAAATCGTTGCAGAAATACAGACGTCAGTGGGAAGAGGTAAATCCCTGACTGAAGAGCATCAGTGGGGACACATTAAATACTTTAGCAGTCTATGAGATCATTGGGTTCAACTCAGACGCTCTGTGGGGTTACAACAGTTGTAAAGCAGTCACCTGGGACTTAGATATGGAGGCATTTCTGGATTTTGTTTCCTTATTTATTCAACTGATTATAGTTTGAATGGTGTTTGTAGTGGTTTATGAGCATTTAGCCAGGAATCAGCCATTTCTGTGGATACATCTGTGTTTTACTATGGGGACTCAGATTATTTTCTAAAATAAAACGCTCTTAGACTTAGACTTGGTTGGTCGGAGCTGTACCCAGCCGCTGCCTCTACTATCTGCAGTTAAAAAGAAAACCTTGACAGACCAGTAAAGTTATTGTGAGCCCCGCGGGATGAAAAAGAAAAGCCGCATGTGGCTGGTAAACCACACTTTAGCCACCCCGCCCTCACACACAACGCTCAAACTCAAATGAATACAACACTACTGGGGTCACCTCACGCCATGCCCAGGCTTGGGCTGTGGGTGGGTGCCGCATAGCTAGAAAACAAAATAAGCACCTTGATAAAACTTCTCTGCAGAGAGAAGCATAAAGTGCTCAAAAATGGATTTAAACTTGATAAAACCCAGTGGACCAACACCAGTAGATAACTTGGCTCCATAAATTAGATTCTGAACCTTAAGCAACTTAGGTGTGCTGCCTCTCTTCTCTACCTCTAGACTTAGAAAACTTGATTTGTGAATAAAATGGAACATTTAATTTCTGCTGAAATGACTGTAGGCTCAGAGAGCAACAGTCCAGTGCTTTTTCTTCTTGGACCACGTATGACATTTCTGGTGTTTTTGTCTGGTTCTAGTGTAGCGTAACACAAGAAACATGACAGTTATAGTCCATATCCTGGCTGCATCGCTGTCCACACCTTCTGAATCTCCCACAAATTCTTAAGCAGGCTTTGCTTCACAATCATCTGTTACTGATGCGTCTTTAACTTCCTCACTTCTTCCTTCCACTCAGCTTTCCATTAGCGTGCTTCTATTTACTCTGTGCACGTCCAAATCCTTTATCAGTGCCCTTTTTTGTGGCTTACCCTGGTAGACGAGGTCAGTGTCTGACCAGTTAACCAGTCTGGTCACTAGTGATGATTGTGTGTGTGTAGGCCCTGATATGGCAATAATACAAGATTTCTGCTTTCAAATACTTTTTCAACTAGTCAACTGCATTTTCCTGAGAAAGTACCGTAATTATTTTTTTTTATTTCCGTAAGGTGTGAGCCACAATCATTAAAATGAACAGATATAAACTCTTCAAATGTCACTCAGCGTAATGAATCTGTAAAAGCATACATTTTGGTACTCGACTTGATTTACTGTAATGAACTACTGTTGCGATTATATCATTTATTGAGATGCATCGGTGTGTGTGTTGGTGCAGCAGCAGCAGTCAGTATGTCATCTGAGAAAAAACGCCTTTTCTTTTTCTTGGGGCCAGCAGGGGGCACTAAGCAGCCCGAAACTTTGCTTGTGCCTCGGGCCGGCCCTGGTGCTGGATTCAATTCCGTCTTACCTCTTTTCCTGGGGGTGTCTGCAGGTAGAAAGTCTGGCTCCTCATATTCCATAATGCTCCTGTCGCGGCGCTGGATGGGCCTACACACTCTTGCTCTCACCTCTCACCCACACAGCCACAAGCAAACAACAGAAGTGAGCCAAAGAGAGCCCGTCCCGAACTCCACTTTCCCTCTATTTGAGCTGTAAAGTAAGGTGACAGACGCCATGCTACCTGTTGGCCGCTCTAGCGCCCGGGCCGGCGCAGGCATTTAAAAACGTGCACTGCCATCTCTCCTCTCTCTCTCTCTCTCTGGCCTCACAGGTCCCAAAACACAACCATAATTCTCCTTGAGTCTCCTTTTTGGTCTCTAGCCGTGCAACTCCTCCTCCTGCTATGTGCGGCTGTTGTGAAATAATTGCTCTCACCCCCGTGGCAGCAGCAGCAGCAGCAGCGGCGGCAGCAGGAGCGCAGAGTGCAGCTGGACCAGGCCGGGCCGTGGCTTCACAAGCCCCGCTGCACTCACCCCCCCCCCCCCCTCCTGCGCGCCCTGGCCGTCCCAGGCCGGCCTGGAGAGAGTTATGTCACCGGCTGTTACGTAACGCCAGCAGATCAGGTTTGCTTTGAAGTGCCCGGCTGAGAAATATAATCCCATGTTGCAGCCACAAAGTCCAATTGACAAAATAAAAACCTGGAGACACGGCACTCCAACAAGAGGCCTGCTCCCTTAAAGTTGTATGCAGAGATGGAAACGTATGCTTCGTAAAAATGCATAGCTGTTTTTTTTTTTTTTTGTTCTTTTTGTTTGTTTTTGCAGGAATCAGGTGTGGTGAACCTGAGGTGGGCCTTTGCAGGGATTCACTTTATCGTCGGTATCTAATCCCTGCTTTTTACAACGGACCAGAAAGACACAAAGAAAACGATGAATAATCAATATGTGTTCTCGGTTTACATGATCGGATGTTTCTGTGAGACGCGGTGCTTACGCAGGGTCCAGACTAATGCTGAGAGCGGCTCCAGCTTGAGCTGGATCTGAATGTCTGAAAATGTTGACTGTTGCGTTATTGTAACTTTTACTTTAGGTTGCAAAACCTCCTCCTGTACACTGGGGAGATAGGCTGTCCAGAATGAATGCTTCTTTCTTCTATTGGATCAGGAATGGCTCCCGAGGAAAATCTGCAGGGTTTAAGTCGGTTTACTAAGTGCTTGGTCGTTTCAGCTCAACGCAGTAGAATAAAACTGTATCTTTTAGTCACAGTGAGATAAAAAAAAGAGACAAAACCAACCAGAAAAACAATAAAGCTCAGTCAGTTAGAGTTTAAAATATGAAATAAACATCATGGTTACACCATAGTCTGGAAATACTCTTTAAAAGCATGACATTTACTGTAAAAAATAATTCAAGACCTGTAGAACTATAAGAAAAAAAGATAACTGAGTATGCAGAAATGTTGTATTTCTTGATTTTATTCCCTTCCATCCATTATAATCTGTTTATTTCAGGCTCTATATTGACACTCGTTATGATATTTATTGTTTGTTGACCCGCGTTTGATAGTTTATTTAGCTTGACAGGTTAGGAAAACATTTCTATAAAGAGATACATGCTCAAGGGACCAGATCCTTGGTTTATCACTGCACAATAGTAAGACCTCACCATTATACAGTGCCATGCAAAAGTATTCACACCCCATCTTGTTACATACCAACAAATAATGATTGTTTTTTTTTTTATTCTTGATTTATGTAATGGATCTGCACAAAATAAAAGTGGAAGAACTGATATATATATATATATATATATATATATATATATATATATATATATATATATATATATATATATATATATGTTCTTAAGTTCCGGTGCAGCCAATTATCCTTCACAAGTCGTATGACTTGTGACTACAAAATTTCGCTTGTGTGCAATCTAAGTGTCACGTGATATGCCAAAGTAAACACACCTTTTCCAAAAGGCCCTAAGAGGCATCACACCATGAGGAGCAGGGAGCTCTCCAAACAAGTCAGGGACAAGGTTGTATGAAATGTAAAAAAAAAAAAAAAAGAAAATCTTTCATGTTTTCCTGGAGCACCATCAAATCCATCATCTTCAAATGGAAAGCACATGATACACCATCCAACCCTGATAGAGTTACAGAGCTCCACAGGACCACAATAAGCCATACACTCCATGGAGCTGGGATTTAGGGAAGAATGGCAAGAAAAAAAAACATTATTCAGTATTAAAATAAGAAGGTGCATGCCTATGGCATCTTTAAACAGTCTTCTTAAATTGGACGCTAATAGACTTTTGTTCAGTTCAATTCTATGTCAGTTCTGGTGGCTCGCACATGAACAACCTATAGTTCTTCAAGCCTCCAGAATTAAAGACTCCTGGAAAGGTGTTGAAACATTTTCCAAAGAAAAAAAAAACTGTGTAAAAAGTCCGGTTACCTTTTTAAGCCTGTTTGTGGTCAATAAGAAGGCACTTTTGGAGTTTGCCTGACAAACGCTGTCTGACACAAACCCAATACATCCCATCAGCCCAAGAACACCATCTCCACAGTGAAACATGGTGGGGGCAGCATCATGCGGTGGGGGGATTTTTCAGCAGCAGGGACTGGGAAACTGGTCTGGGTTTGTCAATCTACCTGTGATTTAATAATAATAATAGTAATAATAATAATATGTCCTGTCTCGCAGAGTAGCATTAAGAATTGTTGTCTTAATGCCAAAGAGAGCCCAACAGATTTTACTTTCAAGTGGAACATTACTGCTTTCGCCATAGTGCTCTGCCTGATTTCTATATGCAAAAAGCTTTATTAGATTTTATTCTGGGACTATTTCATGTTGAATAGATACAAAAATGTGAAGGTAGAAGAAAAAAAGAAGAGAAAAAGTTGAGGCAACATGGTAAACAGGAGAAAAGTGGAAAAATAGAGATAAAAAAGAGAGAGAGAGCAACATAACATTCTTGGAGTCTGCCTCTACATCTGCAAAGAGAGCTATAAAAAACAAAAACAAATCAAACCAATAAATTTTAACAGGTACAAACAACCAACGCCTTGATACCATCACTGAAAAATACACAGTCTGCCTGTGATTTGAGACTGGGATGGAGGTTGACCTTCCAACAGGACAATGACCCGAAGCATACTGTTAAAGCTACACTAGAAGGGTTTAAGGGGAAACATGTTGGAATGGCCTAGTTAAAGTCCAGACCTCAATCCAAATGGGAATCTGTGGTTAGACTTGAAGATTGCTGTTGTCAGTGAAAACCATGAGCATAAAGAACCTGGAGCGGTTTAGCCTTGAGGAACGGGCAAAACAATCATGGAAAATGCTGTGGGGGGAGGGGGGGCATGTTTAACACTGACTTAATGGTTATTTTTAAAAAAGTACTTTACTTTTTCATTGTACTTAATAACAATGAAACCTATATTTTAGATAGATAGATAGATAGATAGATAGATAGATAGATAGATAGATAGATAGATAGATAGATAGATAGATAGATAGATAGATAGATAGATAGATAGATAGATTGATAGATAAGATAGCTTAGATAGATATTGCATGTTTAAAAATGTGTGAAGGGCTTTGGAAGCATTCCCAAATAAAATAATCTTGCGAAAGTTTTATTTTGCCGTTTCCTATTTTTGGAAAAGTTGTTAAAGAAACTGCAATTTCCAAATGGCTACTGCTTCTGACTTCCCTCCATAGCCACCTGTAAAACAAAGCTTGCAGCTTTCCTTCAGATGAGTAATGGCCCTCCTGCAGAAAAGCCAACTTGATTGAAGTAAAAGCTGGCAGTGGCGAAAGATTGTGAAATGGAGCTCTTCCACATTAAAAGACTGATGGGCCTGAAGCGCTTCAGTGGACAGAGCGAGCTGCAGGTGGTTTAACTGAAAGTGGAAAACAGCCGCCCTTCATCCGCTTCCTTTAAACCAGACTTGACCACATGAGACTGGAGGGGGGTGGGAGATTGTATTTATTTGTCCTGCACTTTCATGCATTAGAAAGAGTTTGAAAAGTAGGCAGCATTTCCATCCATATGCATGCTTCAGCGAGGTTAAAGATGTGAGGGGCCCTCAGAAGCCTTACCAGGCCTGTGCTGCGATGTACATGCACACACAGAAACCACACAGGAGACCAACATGCGGAAGAACTGACGTTAAATAGAGTTAGAGGCTGCTATGGCTGTTACAATTATTTACTAAAATAGAGTTTAGTGCTTTGAGTTTAATGATGCTTTTTAAAAAAAAAAAAAAACTCTAGGTAGTCATTCCATTTAAAATACGCAAGTCATTTATCAAAGGGCAAAAATGTTTAAAATAATTTTGGGAGTTTCAATTATGAGTTTGAAAGTCTCTTTTTTTAGGGTGGGATGACTTTAAATTCATTGATTTTCACAAATAATTGGCTGCACAAGCATGCATTTTTACGTGGGCTGTCTCCATTTAGAGACGGTTCACATTTTCATATGAACCGTCTCTAAAACGTACAGTTTTGACCCACACAGGATCAAAACTATACATTTAGGCTCAGATATATGCATGTACCTGCTACTTATCTGCTCTCATCTCAGAACAATGGTCTCCATCAAACATCCCCACATGGTTTCGGAAAGAAAAGTGAAGACTAACGTTAAGTGTCTGGACATTTGTGGACTATCCTTAACAGCTTGGTCCATGCCAGGATATCAGATGCCCAAGGATGAACTGGACCGGCGAAGGGTCACGATTCTCTTCCCGATATCTCGGTTGATTTCGTTGCCCCAGGTTGTCACCTAAGGTAGCAGCGTGTTTGAGGTGTTGCCTTACAATGTATATACAGGACGGCCTCCATGTAACTCCAATTTTGTGAATCAGAAGCCTACAAGCCATGGCATCATCTGGACACTCCCAAATTGTCAAAGCATAGAAATCTTGGTGTAAATTACTATATGTAGGAGTAAGAAAAGTAATAAAAAGTTTCATCTGTCATGGATCTAGCTTGTTGCAAGTTGAAGTAATTTTGGTTTTGGCTAGCCCAGGGGCCTGCAACCTTTACAGTCTAAAGAGCCATTTTGCCTATAGTCCACTGGAAATAAACTCACTCAGAGCCGCAAATGTTGCCTGGCCTTTTGAAAAAAGACAAGTTCTAATTTTTGATAAAGACCTACTGCAGGAAATATGTTGTCATCGTTAAAGAAACGCCCTTTTATGTCTATTTTGAGGTTTAAACAAAGAAGATGGACGGGATGTTGATATTTCTGGCTAATGATGTAAAAAAAAATAGTTTCCAACATAATAAAGAAACATTGATTTAAAATTAAATATTACTGGCACTTTTAGCATCATTCAGTTGTGAAAATTAAACACAATTATTCCAAGAAAAAAAAACCTGCCAAAACATGCATTTATTATCATTACTACATTTAAATGCCATAATAAAAACATCATTTGTAGCCAAAGTTATTAAGAGCCACTGTGGACGTTCCAAAGAGCCACTTGCGGCTCCAGAGCCACAGGTTGCAGACCCCTGGGCTAGCCTAACTCAATTAAAACAGGGAAGGTTTTGTCTGGTTTAATGACCGAACATGAGGAAAAAAAATTGTAATTTTAAGCCGTTTATATAAATATGTGCTTTCAACTACATACATTTGAACTTGAATGGACAATTTTGAACCCATGTTCATTCTTCTTTTAGAAAGACCATTGACTCTATCGTTTTTTTTTTGGCATCATCTCCAGCTAGAGAAAGGACAGCATGAGATTCACCATTAAAATCTCCATGGAAAATGACTGCATGTGAATCTCTGACTGGACCAGGAAAATCATTTAGGAGACCAAAAAAAATAGGCTTCGTCTACATGGCCACATGGCTGAATTACGACTGTGTCAGACGAGCAGGGAAATAACTCACAAAAATACATTTAGTAGATCTGGATTATTTACTTTAATACAATAATTGTGTGGTTTTTTTTTTTAAATCATTCGTCCGCCCCATAATGCCAACAGGGGCCTCTGTTTTCTTCCATGTTACATAAAGAACAAGACAGACATGATGTGGAACATAAATAACTACTGTGCCCCTTTCAAACGTGGTCATGGCACTAAAGCAAAGAAACCAACTGTGAACGAGAAGCTTTAACTTCATGGTCTGCAGTGGATGCCAGCGCAGCCCATCCGTCTGTGATGTGGACGTCGCCATTTTTTAACCGCTCTGTGCGACACGCCACACTCGTTTCTATATGCGTACACACGCTCAAAGTGCCAGCGAGAGAGCGGCGCTGGCCGACGAGACAAACCTGTTTTTGAAGGGCTCGTCTCTTCATGACTAGGTTGTGATATTCTCATGGCGAGAAACATTTCACATTCAAAACCAACCACAGCCACCACACGGTGGAGTAACAGCTAACAACCCACACCTGACAACCAAAGCTCGAAAAAAATAAAACGTGTCAGAGGTGTAATACAAAGAGCACGAAACTCTCGCTTATTAGAAAGGTGATAACATTTAAAAGCTGTCATCATTCTTTCTTCCTAAACCCCCGGCTTTTGTCTCTATTTCCAGTTACCGCCGGTACAGATATGCTTTTAAATAAGGAGGCTTTGTTGCAATCGCTTCAGCACATAAAATGATAAATACTTCAAATATTAAGTATTTGGTAAATATTACCAAATTACCATAAATCCAACAACAAGCTTTCTCTTTTCTTTCACATCTATAATCTTTTCTTTCTGTAATGAAAACAGTAATCATACATGAGGCTTTGTTCCTGGAGACAGGAAATCGAATAACCCCAAACTTTAAGGCCCCTGTGTAACTCTAAAAGTCATAAATATACTAAAAACACTTTAAAATTTGTTCAATAAATACAGTTCGGATATGTAATGTTTTTATATTAGTACCACTAGACAAAGGTATTCAAGTTGAGACTGTTAGTAGTGACATTAGACTATTAATACAATGTGGTATTTAGTGAGGTTTTTTTTTCAAGATGACCTGGAAAATATGTCCATAATCCAAACTAATGAGATTTTTCTCACATTCAAACACACACACACACACACACGTTTGTTATGGCCTCTGTACTTGATCCCAGCCTGGCGTGTTGGTGTCACCCTCGCAGCAGGTGGCTGACATTGATTGACACAAACAGTGCTGCAAGGAGAAAAATCAAGAAGTAAGGTGACAATACAGAATGTAGCAGGACTGGAATGAGAGCGACACTGAGGGACGTTACCTGCTGCCTCTGTGTGCAGTTTGGAGCCGTCCGTGCTGGTCACTCTACAGGAAAGAAAGGTTTTTTTGCCTTCCTCCTTGTCCATAGTAGACTCAATCAGCACAGTACTTCCTAGCGGGATGGGGCTACAGACAAGAGAACAGTTTGTTAAGGCTAACAGACTACTGGCCCACCTGATCAGCATGTCAACAACCTTAAAATAAACTCTCAATATCACCAGTACCACGGCTTTGGCACCCCTAAATTCACGACTTCCTGTTACGTCAAACAGGACGACAGAGCTAGGCCACAAAACTTGTCAAGATCTACACTCAGAGCAATAATTAAAACATTTCAAAACAACTAGGACTGGGACAACCAAGGCTGGTTCCATCTTTCCAACATGCAGAGCGAGAAGGATGATAAAAGAATCTCCAAAGCTCTTTTCTAGAGAACTGCAGCAAAGAGCGGCACCTCCTGTATGGGCCACAGCATTTCCGTAACAACCATTGAACACTATTAACACACCCACTGGTGGTTTAAGAGGCATTCTGGGCTCTAACATCACAAACATAAATCTCTTTAATTTACTAAAACTCTACTGGGATTTGAATCTGTGTGAAAGCACCCCAAATAACATCTGTTAAGTGTAGTGGAGGACCTGTCCTGCTGTGGACCCGTTTCTCTCCCAGTAGAGATGGGGAACATGGTTGGAGTGCCTAACATCGTGGACTCCAGAGATTTAAAGAGCAATCTGGAAGAGATTGCTGGAAAACTAAACATGGGTCATTGTGTCAGTCTTTCAACAGAACAATGGCCCAGAACCCAAATCAACACAGATCCGAAACAGTTCACCAAGCAAAAAAAATAAATAAAATTTACTTTACTTTTCCATGACCATCTCAGCCCCCACACTAGAAAACTTATGAGACAAGCTGAAGGGAGGACAGCATCAAAGAGGGGCCAGGACACTGGGATATCTAGACAGAATATGCTCAGTAAAACTTTTAATATATACCCTCTTCTGTTTAGTAATAGTAATAATAGTAATATCATCTTTATTGTCATTGAAACATACATTGAAACATCCATTACAACAAAATTTGTTCTCTGCTTTTAACCCATCACCCTTGGGGAGCAGTGGGCTGCAATGTGTGGCGCCCGGGAAGCAATCTGGGGATAAGGTTCTTGCTCAGGGACCCAGGGTGCCGGCACTGGGGATCGAACCGGGTACTTGCATCCTTCTCTGAGTGCAAACGTGCTGCTCTAACCACTAGGCCAGCACTCCCACCTGTTTGCAGCAACCCTGGCAAAATCATGTAGCAAAAGACCAGCTGATATCCTACTGGCAAAAGGGTTAAGAAATAAAGGTAGGCCCCAATAATTGTGCCATCTGTAATTTTGCTCAAAACAATTATTTACTAATGTTGGATTATTATATTGTCCCACTGAATAAATGTACTCAAATCAAACTTTGTTTTTCTTTAGTTTCCAGTAAAGGATTATTATTCTGCAGTAAAACAAAATCTATCTATCTATCTATCTATCTATCTATCTATCTATCTATCTATCTATCTATATCTATCTATCTATCTATCTATCTATCTATCTATCTATCTATCTATCTATCTATCTATCATGTTTTGAAGCTTTGCAATGTTTCAGGCAAAGGTAAGTCCGTATATCTGCACCAAAACAGTGTGACAGGTTTAAACAACAATTTACTGCTTATGCTCCATTCAAACATTTGTTGCTTTTACCTGCGGTAGTTGATGTTAAGGTTGGCGGTCATAACCGGTGCAGAGAGCAGAGAGGCGTGAGTTCCTGTAACCGTATCAATCATGGTGGCTATTGCCCCCCCGTGGACATGTCTGGAAACACACACGCTGTCGTTTAGACATTTATTATCGTTTATGACGTTTGAAGCTTTAAAACTTCCCCACTGGGAGATGCTTTTTACTTTTATTTTTTAAAAGTTTGACTTTGCTTTAAAAGTTAATGTTTTAGACTGAAAACCCTTTGAATAAAAAAGGTAGGAATAAAATGGTAAACATTTTCTTTAGACAGAGGCTATAAAGGCAATGAAACTATTGGAAATATGACAAACAGCTACAAAAAAATAAAAGACATATAGACATTCATACATAATCATAGTGAGGAGTGAACACTAGCTCACCCTGGTGGCCCCTCCAGCAGGTGCCCAGCTTGGAAGATGCACACACACCTCTGCTTGTCTCGTCTGAAAAAGAGAACGTACTCAAACGCGGCTCCGGTGTCCCTGATGTTCCTGGTGAAAAGACGAGCTTTTGACTGGATTATCTTGCTGAGATACACTCCCCCTGACAGGATACAAGACAAACACACAGAATAACTTTGTATGATTACCATGAAACATACGTGCATTATAATTCTGGTACACGAAAGAGACTTGAATGAGAAATCACAATCAAATTGCTTCATCTGCAGTTAAATCTGCATTAGGGTGTGTTTTCGTAGTGAAAGACAGCCTCTCCAAAGTTTTGGACAAGCTTGGTGAAGGTTTTCACGAAAGACCCAAAAACATTGTTGTCATGGAAACCTGTTGACCCAAAGGTGCCACGGTTTGCTGCAGTGAACTCTGGCGTTGTCTTTTTTTAACCTTCCTTACTTCCCCGCTGAATGGTGACAAGACAAACCTGGGTCCTCGATCGATATCGTTTGTCACAGTTCAAGTTTTTCTTTTTTACCTTTACATTACTGCTCTGATTTTAGATATGGGACAGTTCAGAAAAGCAGCCGTGTCCTTACTTATGCAGATCAACACGTTTGCCTAACATGAACGGCTCTCGTTCTACCTGTTTTGAGGAGTGGTTAACTCGAAGAAAACAAGAAGTTCTTGATTACCAGATAAAAGATCCTGTACATCTGATCAACTGAGAAAAGGATAGTTCAAATTTAAAATGCCTCGGTTACACAGATGTTTTTAAAGAATTGGCCCAAGTGCCGGAACTATGGGATTGCTGCTTTTGTTAAAATTAGGCATTTCCTAATGCTGGATTATTTCACAACTGAATATATTAAAATTAAAAAGGTAGAGTTTATATATATATATATATATATATATATATATATATATATATATATATATATATATATATATATATATATATATAAACATTTGAGTGGGAGATTTTGCTACTACAATAAAATTTGAAATAATTATATACCTTTTTACACAGTAAAGGTGGAAGTACTGTACAGATTAATTATTGCTCTTATTGTCTATGGGAGTAGCAATTTTCTTGACTTCGTGACTTAAAGTGTGGAAAAAAACTGTACTTAAAAAAAGTTAAAGCTATATGTTGGGGAATGCCAAATATATGAAAACTGTGTGCACGCTCTCGACAAGCCTATAAAGAGAGGCTGTTGTCAGAAGATTCTTTAACAATCAGTTTTGATCCCTCTCCATTTGTGCATAGACCCGTTTTTTTTTTTTTTTTTATATTGGCCTGGTTGAAATAAAAGCCTCTTTTTTTTCAGCTAAGTCCGTGTCAACAGTTTCTTTCTCAGGAGCATTCTCACATCAGCTGTTTGGAGGTGACGGCCCCCCAAGACCCAACAGCAGACGTATCTGTTGCAGATTATCTTTCTTAAGCTGTTCACATCGCCCAACTAGTTCTACCCTCTAAACAAAGCAGCCCAGTTTGCATTGTTACCTGTTGCATACTTCAGAGACCGATTGTAGCTGGGCAGCCTCGTCCACTGCTCCCCCTGGTCCTCCTGTCCTTCTGCCGCCTCCCCGCTCTGGCTGCTATAATGGTTATACAGCCGCATCATCTCTTCCCCCCACGAGGAGTTGGGCAGGCTGAAGTCTCGAGATTTGTGGGAAAAGATCGATGACAGAGCCTGCTGAACATTAAAAGAAATTTACGGCTCTTTAGAAAGCATCCCTGAGTCCTAAAAGTGTAAATCTAGAACGCAGTCACTTAGGTCACAAACTGCGGAGAGAAAAGGAGAGATTTGGAAATGTAACATTCAAAAGAATGCATATTTTATTTGGACGTTCAGAGCTATAAATCAAGCATTTCCGATCATTTTGACCCTACATACAGTGCCCTGCAAAGTGTGTCGACGCCTTTTTTTTTTTTTTACATTTTGTCCCGTAAGACACCAAAACATATATTGCCAGGATTTTATGGGAAAGACCGAGAAAAAGTAGCGAATAATTGTGAAGGGGACAGAAAACAATGCATGTTTTTCAAAAATATACAAAGGAAAACCTGAAAAATGTGCTGTGTGCTGCCCTCATTTTGCTTGTATTCATTTATTCACAAAAAGGCAGCTACATTGAAGTACTGCTTTGACGGAAAATTGTAAATATGCCACTCTGCGGTTTGGCGTGATCTGTGACCCATTTTCTTTTAGACTGAAGACTTGGTGCCCAGATAAGAAGAGAAGCTCCTTGTAGAAGCAGTGTACTGCTGCAGATGCTCTTTATTTGGCCTCCTTTACTCTGGTATCCCACTGCGGCCGCTTGGCAAGTCACATGAATGGTAAATCTGTCTGATTAAATTTCAGCAAACGTGCAGAAGCTATTCTGTGGAGATCTCAGAGGTTTATTAGAGAACATGAGTGAACAAACAGCACCAGGAAGACCGAAGAACACTGCAGGTGGATCAGAGATAAAGTTTAAAGGAGGGTAGGCAGAACGTTGTTCAATTTATCACTCAAAATGGAAAGAGTATGGCAAAACAACAAACCTCCCAAGATACGGTCATCCACCTGAACTGGCAGGCTGGGCTTTAATCAAGAAGCAACCAAAAAAATACAAACGGTACATCCAGAGGAGCTGCAGAGATCCACAGCTCAGGTGGGAGAATCTGCTGACCGGACAAGTTTACGAATCGCTCCTGTACGGAAGAGCTGCGAGAAGAAAACCGTTGTCCAAAGGAAGCCATAAAAAAGTCCTGTTTGCCAGAAGTCATGACACAGGAAATGGACGGAAGAAGGTGCTTCGTGTGTGAGGCTTCAATGCTGATTAATTTATTTATGTATTGGCTTATTCCTGCAGAATGCCATTTATGGTGGTGGACTGCTGATACCTAACATCACCCTGAACCATCCTCAGGTTGGAACACGGTGGTGGCAGCGTCATGGTGTCCACAGGGACAGGCAAAGCTGGTCCAAGTTGACAGGAAGATCGAATACATGTGAAATTTGTCTTCCACTTCAAAATGATGCCCTACCTTGACTTGGCTTCAACACACAGGTGGTTACAACATGATAAAATGTTCATGATCAGGGGGGGTGAATACTTTTGCAAAGGCCTCTACAATACTAGTCCTTAACTCTCTTCTGCCATGGCGGAAGCGCATTTATTAAAATATATACAAATACGTAGTGATGCATTGGCGAGCTTCCCTGAGTTAGCTTTGTCTGTCTGTTGTTCATATGAGGGGACAGTACAGTCACATCAGCTGGAAGCCCCTGGAACCAGAGAGAACAGCATGGCGTCCACAGCGTCATTCAGCCCAAATAAACAGTTCAGTGCGGATCTTACCACCACGGTCCGCTCCGGCGTGGTCCTCAGCAAAAGCCTGGGACATCGTGTCTTCAGCTGCGTTTTCCCGAACGGGAGAGAACCGCTGCAACGAAATCCGCTGAAAATTCGTCCGACGTTTCGTGCCATCTCTGAGCAGCTAGCGCTCAGTCCAAACACAAAACAAAAAACAAACAAACAAGGGGATAACACTGTACCCACAAGGCTGGCGTGATACCGGCGCTCCACGCTTGTTTCAAAACGGGTTTCAGATGTTTCGTAAGCGAAGTTCTGCCGCTTCGCTAAAAACCGAGCTGCTGAAACTCTTTCCTGAAACTAGTGCAGACATATTTTCTAAATTCAACGAACCCGGGAAACTCTGACACTGTTCTACCCATAGAATATCATGTCTATGGTTCTACCGGTGACTTTCATGTGTCACCGTGATCTGCAGCGTTCGTCAACTTCCGGTGGACCGGCACCACTGACGTCACAAGCCTAGGCGTTAACTGCGTGTCACGTGTTTTGAAACTTGCATCAGGATTGGCTGAACGCGCTGAAAACGGCTTCCTGTAAACACCGACTTTGTCATAGCAACTGACTTTGTCATAGCAACCAGGGTGTCGTCTTCTAAAGAGCGGTGCGCATTTTCTGCTTTTAAAAAATAAAAATCGCAAAAACATCGTAGTCATATTTTTATAAAGCCCGGTCTTCTTTGCACGCACTCGCAAAGAAGAATAAAATAACATGAAGGAATAAAAAAAATAAAAATAAATAAAATAAAAAAAGTTGCCCTTGTTTGATTTTTTCTTAAATTATTTTACAAAAGTATTTACAGAGATGGTAATGCATCCGCCATCTTTGAGTTGACAGTTTAATCGATTTGTGTTCTGTTTTAGAAGCCATCTGTCGTTTATAGATGCGTAAGCATCTGAGCTGGTAAAATAACACCAAGAACATTTTATAGGTAATGGCTGTATAGAACAAAAAGGCACACATCAATGTGAGAAAAATAATAAAAACATCACTTTAATTTCAGAGTTCAAAAACAACTTTATGTGAATAGAGACTCACTGCTTTAAAACACAGCCTTTCCAACACTTTTCATCAACCACTGGCTCGGTATGTCACAGGAAACTACAAATTAAATATAGTAGTCATGAACTAATTTAAAATAAACAAAATCAAAATCAAATAAAAATGGTCCAGTGTTCTCAAAATTTATGACCCCCCCCCCCCTAATGTACAGATTTTCTCATAATTTAAACCTTTACTTATCAGTGCAAAGAAAACCACGCAAATTAGTTTTGCCATCATAAAAGAAAATCTTAAATTGTCCACTAGGGAGAGTCAAAAGACCAAGCTACTCAGCTTATCAGGGTCAAAATATTATATAACAATTTTTACTGTTGTGGCTTTGGTCATGTTTCGAATATTTGCAAACATAACTACATTTTATGATGATCCCGCAGTGAAAATAGTGCTTCTGGGTCCTCTAAATCAAGAAGGCCAACCTTCTCAGCACACCAGAAAAGATTAAACACATTGGACACAAATATCTGTGAATACCTTGATAAACAAACATGTTTTAATGTCTGTTACAGAGACAAAAACCACAAACATAAAGCTTAACAAGCTCCAACCAAAACAATTGTTTCAATAAAGCAGAATGTTTTATATAAAAAATATGAAAAAAACTATTTCCCCATTCCAAGAGTCAGCTCCACTTGGCCTGTAAATGAATGTGTGTAACAATTATTAATATTTCATTTAAAAAAGAAATACCAAAGAAATATACAACTCAAATGGTTCTTTTTAGATGTGTTTCTTTGTGGAAACATTCAGCCAACTTTAATTGGAATTGATGTTATTGCGCTGCTGCACCAGATTCTCCACACAGTTTCCTACAAAACCAAAAAGACACAACAAGAAACAAATCAGGATCTGACAAAATAAGGCTTTCTTCGATGAGACCATGACCAGTATATCTTTGCATCACACATCTTACCGTGCCTCCTCCTTTTCCATATTTGCATAGGCACAAATTGCTTTGTCTCTGTCCAAGATCTGTTGTTTTAAGCTCCCAATCTCCCCCTGAGCCTTGTTCTTCTCGGCTTCATGATCAGCTGAAAATTGCAGAATTTGTGATTTAGATGTTTGATAAAAGGTTTGATATATGTTTAAAAAAAAAAAAAAAAAGAGGTTTGAAGAGAGTGACTAATACAGTATCATATATAAAGTGTAACCAGGAAACAATCTACCTTATTTACTTACACACAATGGCTGCAGTGTTAGTATACTGTGACAGTATTCCTACTGTCCGCACTTACCTTTGAGTTTATTTATGGATTCTTCCAGCTCTGTCTTCTTCTTTTCAATGTTGCCCTAGCAATTTTAAAAACAAAAGCATTTGTTAGCAGTGGAAATGAAGATGGGCACATGCAATATAACACAGTATGAAAAACATACATACATACATACATACATATATACATACATACATCTAATTAAATATTTTTGCATACTTGACGCTTGGGTTCACACAAACAACCCCTGACAAACCTATATCGAGTGTGGGGTTTGGAAATGAGTGACATGGCCCAGGGGGGCATTTAAATAAGCACTGGAAGGGGAAATATAATCATATGGTTGGATGCCAATTTACTTCTCTGTTGCTTTTATGAGCGCTCATTCCCTGCGGATTTGGCCTCCCCATGCGTTCTGCACGGTGTAACATGTGGAAGAAATCTTGTTTACTGAAAGCGTAAATCCTCAGATATGATCAAGCGATCACAGCACAGCTTGAGAGATAAGAGACCGGTTTCTACTTTGTGAAGAAAGGGCATTTTATATCTGAATGTAGTTCATTGAAGAAAAGTTCACTCAGTTACCCAGGGCACAATTCAGCCAGCAACTCCTCCACCTCTGGAGCGTTTTAAAACTTTATGTGTGCCTTGCCTTCTCCGTGTTGCAGGTCTCCAGACTTTTCTCAGCCTCCTTCGTCGCCTTCTCTTTCTCTGCCTTCTCCTTCTTCAGGTCCTCTAGCTTCTGGTTGGCGGCCTCCACCGAGGACTTGAGCTCCTGGATTTTACTTTTCATGTCCATGATGGAGTCTTCTCTCCTCTTGACCTCCGCGGAGCTCTCCACCATGCGGACCCTCAGGTTACGCAGGCTCAGCTCCTGGCGCAGAGTCTGGAAGACCATCGCTACCATCACCGCCACGCTGACGGCGACGAAAAAAATCACCAGCTTCATCCTTAGTTATAGTTTGTTTTTTACTCGATCAATGGTCGATTTGAAAATAAATAATGGGAAGCTGGGGGCGTCTGCTGTGGTGTGTCGACCGCCGGTTGTCACTCGTTCATCTCGGGTAAGAACGTCCCCAGTTCTCTCCCGTGGATCGGCCGACACAAGGTGGTGACAACACCGGCTATACCTGCCGAACAAGCTGGGCGTGTCGATCCACCTGCTTCCTGGTGAATTGTACAGGCTCTAAAAAAAAAAAAAAAAAAAAAAAGACACGATTAACCCTGTGCACATTCACATCACTACCTGCACATTTCCCAGCGACTAAAGTCTCCCAAACGCGAGTTGGTGTTAGACTTTAAAAATCATGACGCACAGTGTAGAGAAATGTACGTGATTAATTGATATTTAAATTAGATAGTATGCAGGGACATTAGCTATCTAAATCCTTCTGCCAAACAAACGTACATCTATCTGTTAAAAGTTCAGATAACTTCTTACTGATGTTAAAATAAAACATGAGAAAGCAAATGATTTGCGTTCCCGTACGGCGTAAGGGATATTCAGAAATTTTAAAGTGAAATTCTGTTAAGGTTCTAAGCAAGTGACATCTTTCCAGCATTAAATTACTCTCTTAGACTAATAATTTAGTATAAAAATCAAGGTTTCCCGGAACCAAACACAAAGAAGCAGCATTTAGTTGTTATGCTCCACTTATCTGGAACAAACTCCCAGAAGAATGTAAAGTGTTGAAACCCAGAGTTTCAACAAGATTAAAAACCAATTTTTTTTTAGAATTTCCCTGATGTTCACTTCAAATTGTTGTTGTTCACTGAAATATCGTTAGATTAAGTTGTCAGTCCAACTTATCTTGACCTACTGGTGCTATTCCACTGCAATGTACTTTCCTTTGTGTGTTTTCTTTTCTTATGTTCTGTTCATGCACAGCATTTTGAATTGTCTTGTTACTGAAATGTGCTATACAAATAAACTCGACTTGCCTTGTCTAGTTCAAGTGGGGCCAAAACAAAGGGTTCTACCTCTTATAACAGCTATAAAGGCTATTCATTGAACCTTTAAACTTTGATCATGTCTGCATTGAATGGTTGTTTCTAGAGAAGTCCTTTTAAATTAGAAAATTAAGATTGGATGCTGTGAAAATTCAAAGTACTGGGAAGGGAACATGTAAAGTAATCTATTTCTGGCCACATATGCTCTGACATAACATTAAAGTGGTGTAAAAAGCTAAATATTACGGGGGGTTTAAGTGAACACAGCATTGATTATTTATTTTGAAATTTTCTCCTGTAAGCTGTGAGGCTTTGTCTGGCCTGGTCCCATCACACCAAAGCTGTGGCACAAAAAAAAAAAAAAAAAAAAAAAAGGCCTGCAGCATATGCACTTCTTGCCCCAGATGAGGAAGTTGTATCTGCCTCCTCCTGTTTTCAGCACCTTCAGGGGCTCCCTATCTGGTTGGGAGCCTGCCATGAATCTGACAGGAAGGTAGTACAGAGGCTGGTGAGGACAACAGAAAAACAATATCTGGACATCACTTCCTCCAATCCCAGCAGGGGTGGGGCCACTTGTGTGTTGGCCCCTGCTGAAATCTGACAGGCCCACCTGACATTGTCCTGTCAGCCATCCCTCTTATGCCTGACAACGATTATCAGATTTTAGGTGGATGCAATTCCAACCTAAACACCACTGGTGCTAATGAGCCTAATAAGAAGCTTATAATTTTCCATCCAAAATGTTCTAATCATAGCTGCTAGCTCCTGTTCCTTGACCTTATATGAAGTCAACATTAAGAACTCTATTGTGGATAGAAAAGGAGCTTCGGAGTGCTATACCGATTTCAGATAGATTTAACTCAAACGTCATTACGCGATGATGCAAGTCAAATCCGGGCCTTCAGCCTTCCAAAAAAGTACAACAACAACAAAAAAACTCAAGTTAGACAAATGTAGCGAATGGCTAAACCTTTCCATTACACAAACCAAAACATATGAAGGTGTATAAACTTATACAGACTTGTTAGCTCTAACAATAACCTGTCCAATTGCTTGTTAATGGCTTCTTAAACAGACCTAACGATGGCGATGATTTAATTTATTTCATTGTTTTAATTTTATGAATTAATTTTTAGGCTAAAGGAACTATGAAAGGAAGCATACAGGCAGCTTTTCCTACCTCCCTCCTTTCTGACTGCACTATTCGGACAGCACTTATCATGGCGGACACTGACACACTTCCGCTTTAGCTTAAGAGTCCGTAGTTAAGAGCTTTTCGGATGCAGCGAAAGTATTTTCAGCCTGTGGCAGTCTAAAATCTGTTCTGTGTGCATGGAGGTCGGACAAATATTTGGCCACTCTATGAACATTGTGATGGCCTCTTACTCAGAAGAATCCTAGAAACGGGTTCAAGATGTTGCAGAGACACTGCCTGACCAGAATTTCATCAAAGACACCTCCCACCCACACCGCAAACTGTTCCTGCTTCTGGGGTCTGGGAAGTCTGCTAAAAAAAATAATAATACAATGTTAATTTTGTTTCTGTGCCTTCTCTGAGCCATTTTACATATTCTCATCCAGATATGTATTTGATTATCTGAGTGGCAATACAGATATATCTGAGTCTAAGCTGTCCCACAGATCTTGCATCACGCAAAAGTAGCAACCGTGTGCTAAGAGAAAAATAAGGTATGACATGCACATTTTTATTTTTTCTCAAGAGTAGCTTCAGCCTCCAGGTCCAACTAATTTGGATTTATAGTAAATACTAAAGAAGTGAGAGTTTTCTGTTGCAGAAAATATATATAATATTAAACTCCTTAAAACTGTTTAACAGAACCTTAATTCAAAAGTTCGTAACTATCACTTTAAGAGGTAAGGCAAAGCTCCCAAGTTTGACGCGTTACCAGGAGACAACAGGTGGAGCAACCCGTTCCTCTTCTGAAAGAGATCCAGGAAGGGGGCGTTCCTTTCCGCCCGTACAACTCCGATCCAAGCGGTTGAGCAAAGAAAGCCCAGGTGAGTCGGCCGCAGGTGATCGATCGATTGGCTTCAATTTGCCAACGATGCGCAGAGAGGAGGCGTAACCGTGGTGACGTGGAGCTTTTACATTGAAGCCGAGGAGCTCTCCGATGGCGCATGGAGAGTAAAGAACCCGGACACCTGTAGGAAGAACCTTTTGACACCATAGATCATAACTTAAGGACATCAAAACAAGAAGGTTTTCGGTCCTTACACAGGATGAAGGTGCAACTTGTGCTTCCCCTGACGTTGCTGACGTCTGTGATTTTGGTGGGGTTCATGAAGATACGCAGGAAGGAGCACGAGAAGGAGGAGAAGCGCAGCCGGTTCCAGGACATCAAGATGCGGGTGACCAGCGATGTTCTCCAGGAGTACCAGAGCGAGAAGGCGGAGAAGCACAACGAGCTGGAAAAGGCTCAAAGCGCGCTAAAGACGATGGAGGACGAAATGAAGGAAGTGCAGACCAAAGCTGAGAAGTCGACTCAGGATTTAGCTGGCTGCCAAGATTCCCAGGTGATTATAGTTGGTTTAATAAAATCAGCCCCATCACTTAATGGATAAATCTGACGCATCCAATTAAAACGCACATATCTGAAGCCAGTATGAAGCTATTGGGAAGCTGATAGACTATGATGATGATGATGATGATGATGATGATTATTATTGATTTAAAAAAATCTGTCACATAAAAGTTACACAAATATTCTACTATGTTGCCAAAATATTTTCTTATATATCTAATAAAAATCCTTTTCTATATAAAAAATTATCATTTGTTTATACATCTTATCCTACCTCAACAGGTTGTTTGCTGTCAGTCACAGCAAACAACCTGTTGCTTCGGGAAGTAGTAGCATGACAATATTTTCACGATAGCATCATACGCAATTCTCTTCTTGATTTCATTCTTGAATTTTATTTTTACACCTGAAAAACTGGGTAAAAAGGTTTGGTGGAGACACGTCACCTTGCTGAGGAATGCCATGTGGCTCGTTTAATCTTTTATCAGCACCAACCAGAAAATCAGGCTCGACCTATTCTCGCAGCAGGATGAATGACTGCAGCCCAGAAAGTTAAACCAAACGGCAACAGAACTAAACCTGTACCTATAGTACTGTGATAAAAGTTTGTATTCTTGTTTCAAGTTATGAAATCAGCTCTTTCATTATCTGCTGAGCAGCATCCCCTGTTTCCATGAGATAAACTGTGGTTTTCATTACATAAGTGTGATGGAAGTCCTACTTTGATTTCTATAAATATCTGTGCAAAGCTGTTTGAAATGTAATGATATCGTCTAATTACTACAATATATGGAAAAGCAAATTGTATAAATCATCTTGCTCATTGGCAGAAATCTGGCACAGACCAGTTGGCAGCGGCAGAGACAAACCAGAAAAACCTTAAAGGTAAACAACATCACACAAGTCTACGTGTTGGAAACAGGATTAAGCACTTGTGTTTGCTGTAACCCCTTACTGTTTTTATTAGCAACACATTTCAAGTTTTCATTGATTTAACACCTACAGCGGAAACTGAGAAGGAGACGGCTGAGTGGAAAGCAGAATTGGATCGACTGAAACAGCAGATGGCAGACAAAAGCCCAGTCTGCAACTTCTTGAAAGAAACACCAGACCCAATAAAGTGAAGTCACGTCTTTGCTTTGGTTACATTTGCAGAATAATCTAACAAATCAAGTTTTTATAGCAGGTTTACTGTTGTACTTTTTTCTTCAAGGACTATGTGTGGCATTAAAGAAGAGCCAAAGCCTGAGCCGCCCAAGCAAGAGGAGGCAAAGCCTGAGCCACCCAAGCAAGAGGAGGCAAAGCCTGAGGCCCCGAAACAAGAGGAGGCAAAGCCTGAGGCCCCCAAGCAAGAGGAGGCAAAGGCCGAGGCCCCAAAACAAGAGGAGGCAAAGGCCGAGGCCCCAAAACAAGAGGAGGCAAAGGCCGAGGCCCCAAAACAAGAGGAGGCAAAGGCCGAGGCCCCAAAACAAGAGGAGGCAAAGGCCGAGGCCCCAAAACAAGAGGAGGCAAAGGCCGAGGCCCCCAAGCAAGAGGAGGCAAAGGCCGAGGCCCCCAAGCAAGAGGAGGCAAAGGCCGAGGCCCCCAAGCAAGAGGAGGCAAAGGCCGAGGCCCCCAAACCATAGGTGAAAAAGGAGAGAACCCCAAACAAGAGGAGCAAAAGACAAACCCCACTAGAAAGTAAGAGGACATAAAGACAGATGCCCTGAAATAAAAATATGCACTACCATCATTTTCTACTCTACATCGGATGGTCAACAGATCTGTTCACAGGAACAAGAATATCCTGATTTTCATTTTAGCTGGGAAACAATGTTGCCGTTGACATTAAGCATATCCAAGAAAACGGGATACATGTGTATTTGGTCTTTAGTTTCTTGATATTTATGCAAAGTGTAATATTTATGCTTATTGTTAGGTTGTAGCTTTAAAATGGTCAGCGCAACAGTGCAGAAAGTTAAACAATGAATCCAGTCAGCCACAGAAACCTAAATGCAACTAAAAACGTCAGTGGTGTTGTGCTCTAACACCTAACGTCAAGTTCAATAAAATTCCTCTAAATTGAAAAATATTTTTTGTCCCTGTTGGTCTGAGACCAATTCTCCATCAGGGAACTCCATTTGTTACACCCTAATTTACCAAATGTCCCGGTCTTATTACGTTAAATATGTCATTAAATGTTACATGTTGTGGAGGTAGGTCTTCTAAGATCAATGTTTTTAAGAAATCCTTTTTTTGTAGCTAAATAGAAAATAAAAACATATTACGGTGCAGGGATTGTTTTGCACAGGTTTTATTTAGTGAAATGTGTTTGTGGTAATTTAATCCCAAACAGCTTTTATATGATAGTTTTTTTCAAATGGTTTATGGATGTGAAGAACTTTCCATATTCTCTCTTCTTCATTGATCCTACAGTTGTGTCCATGAACTAAACTCACACTGCACAACTAAAAAGAAATAATTTATTAAAGGAATTGGGTATTTTGGTTTCTTTTTTCCCCCACAGGAATATAATAGCAAAGTGCTGGCATTTACAATGCTTTGCAAAATTTTTCACATCACTTTTTTTTACATTTGTCACATATCTGAAACCTTTGGAGATTTTATGTCATGAACCGATACAAAGTAGTTGATAATTGTGAAGCCGAAGAAAAATGATGCATGGTTTTCAGACGTTGTTTTTGTATAAATAAAAATCTGAAAAGTGTGGTGTGCATTTACATTCAACCTATTTACACTTCTGAATAAAAACAAGCAACTGGTTTTAGCAGCCCTTAAATTAATAATTCAGCTCATGTGTGGGTGATCTAATCTCAACATAAATTCAGAAATTCTGTGAAGCTTTCAGAGATTTGTTAGAGAATATGAGTGAACAAACAGCATCATAATGACCAAGTAATCCTGCAGACAACAGCTAAAGTTGTGGAAAACTTTAAAGCAGTGTTGGGTTATAAAACAATATGCCATGCTGTAGACATTGCAGTTAATCTTGATCTGCATCATCCAGGCTAGCAATGTCTGTTAACATGAAATGTCTGTTAATGAAATAATAAAGCCATAACTTTTAAAATTATTTTAAACTTGACAGCAAGTGCACAGTGTTTCTACGGTGGTTTTAATGAAGATTAACTATCTCTAAGTGGTAACATTTGAAGTAATTTTGATTTAATTATATCGTAAAATTACAAATAAAGCTTATAATAAAGTATCAACAGTAAAATTGAGGATAAAGCATTCAGCCAATGTTACTTGGAGAACTCTTGTTCAGCATAGCTAGGTGGGTGATGTCTTTACTATAGCATAGTGTGACATAACACATTTCAAAATGACTCCAAAGTTAATGAATGGACATGCATGTAATCATAGACTTGGAATACGGGTAATACGACTTGGAATTGCTTGAAAGAGAACATTTATTCCACAGAAACCCAAAAGATATTTATAAGCTATTTTTGCTAAGGTAACTCATCAATGGCTAGGCTAGCGATGTCTTTGCAAATACTGACAATAAATAAATACATTTTAAGATGCTTTATTTTTCAATGAACAGACAACATACATAACCATAGGTTTGAAAAGAAAAAAAATAACATTTATTTCAGAGAACCCATCTTCCGAAAGTAATTGAAGCTAATAATGTTTTTATCGTTACCTGTTCTACAGTGGGTTTAAATTACAACATTCTCTCAGGATATATTTTCACTTATGCAATTAACAGCCATTAGAATATTTGTTAGAATTATTAAAACGAACTTTAACAACATGAAAGGATAATAAAATAATTACTTGCCACTTTGGAAACGAGAACTCTTATTTAGCACAGCTAAGCTAGCTATGCCTTTGTTAGCATAACATGATGAATCACTCAATCTTAAAAATACTTTATTCTTTTAATTTGATAGCATATATAACAATCTGGAATAGGCAGTAACAGAAGAATATGTGAAAGAAGAAGATTGGTTTTGGAAAAAAATGCTCACGGTTATTAAAATAGGTATGCTAACAGCTGAGCTATAATTACTACTTAATTTGGTTCAAGTTGTTGAGGAAGATAGCTTTAAATATCTCTGAATTCTCCTCTGTATTAACTGTTGCAGGGTATTATTTAGTCCTTACAGAGTTGTGCTTTGGGTGCCTTTGGTTATTTGGGGAAGAAGAAAAGATGCCGCCCTTCAAGCTTATCTACACGTTCCTGTTTGGGTGAGGCATCCCAAGGCCACCGAAGACACTATTATTTTTCAACTTTGAACTTACAAAAACAATATCTGGATATCACCCACTCTTAGCCTACTACCTTTTGTAAACTACATCAAAATCAAACAAAAATTCAGCTTAACAGTCCCAAAATACAGTATGTACTGAACAACAACCCAGGAACACCAGAAGCATCTTAATTATTCTGTCTGCTGCACTGATGGTACAGTTGCTGCCGTCATCATCATGCAATAACTGCACACTTACACTGCAGGCAAGGTGTGTTTAACAAGGCAGCTGGTTGTGAAATACCTGTTAAACCTGAATCTTGGTTGGGCAGCTAATGATTAATGCATGTCCACAACTACAGAAAGAAGAACAGCACTGCTCTATGTCCCATTGAACATCGAGACACACAGAAACACACACAAAAGCTTAGTTGTTTTGTATTTGCTTGATATTTGACTTCATGTAAATTTGAAGGACGGCAGCAAAACGCAAATTACAGAGGGAGGAAGAAAAAGAACAAGGCAGATCATCTGTGCTCAGTTTTCAGCACTCAGTTCCACTGTGTCACCTCTCTGCTTGGGTCTGCTCTACTGGTTTATGTCATGCTTTCAGTGTTGGCCTTTGGTTTCAGTCCTTTATTTCGAACTTCAGATGTGTATTTTCCCCTCTATTGGATAACTCCTTCGCCTTCAATTCTGAAAGCACAGAGATAGTTATGGAATAATCACTATTAACATTGCCAGCGTCTCTCTCTGAGTCTGCCTTAGGCACGTTATGTGAGTGTGTGTGACAAAGAAATGTAGAGAGAGAGA
Source organism: Fundulus heteroclitus (assembly GCF_011125445.2). Classification (NCBI taxonomy): domain Eukaryota; kingdom Metazoa; phylum Chordata; class Actinopteri; order Cyprinodontiformes; family Fundulidae; genus Fundulus; species Fundulus heteroclitus. Next base: position 24,601,762 of record NC_046363.1, on the reverse strand, counting down.
GAGAGAGAGAGAGAGAGAGAGAGAGAGAGAGAGAGAGAGAGAGAGAGAGAGAGAGAGAGAAAGAGGGAAGGACAGGATTGCTGACTGAAAATATTTGTCACTCCTGATCATATTTGCGTTTTCTGTCAAAGTGTTAAATCAGTTTGTGCACAGGCTAATCTCAGAGTATCATTATCACTATTTAAATATTAGTTTTGAATAGATGAATAAAACATTGTCTTTTTGCTGTGTCTGCATGAACAAAAGTGTTTCAGTGTTTTTAGCAGGTTACACCAATAACCAATTGTTAATTAAGAAAAAATCTATACAGATATTAAAAGTAGAGGAAATAAACCTGATTGCATTCGGTTTAAAAAATAGCACAAAAACAAGTCTTTATTTTTACTTGACTTTGTACATTAAAAAAAAAAAAGATCTTAAATGTCTTTGGTTTGAGGCATGATATGCGGCTTTTTGAGCTCTGTATTGGGTCTTGTGCACCATTTAACTTTTGTCAGCTTGTGTTACCAACAAACACACTTCAACCTCAAAAATGAATGTATCTTGAACATATTCAAAAATTGTTTTCTCAATGATCTTCCGATGTTTAATTGTAAACATTTATCAAGATTAAAGGCACGTCACTTCATTAAAACTTGGGATGTACCTGACAACATTTTTATCTTCTGAAGTCCTTGATTCATTAAGGTTTCACAGTATGTTACTGTAATGTCTGTATTATTAAAGCACCTTGCAAAAGAGTTCATACTCTTTGATCTCCTTTTTTAAATTTTCTAATAATACAACTACAAACTTCATTGTATTTTATTGGCTTTTGTTGTGATAGATTAACTCAAAGTAGTGAATAACTGCCGAGAAAAAGAACAAGAATATAGCGTTTTTCACAACTCTAAATTTGAAAAGGCCCTGAATTATTTTTCTTACCCTTCTTTCAACATTGTTCACTGCTTTGTGTTGATATATCCCACAAAATCTCAGTAAAATAAACTTTTTGCTTTTGGGTTTGCTTTTGGCAAAATGCATATGAATGCCTTTGCAGAGGACTGTATCTGCCGTCTAAAGCGTATGCACTATTCTGCTGATTCCTGCACTGTTCCATTATGTCTCACTCTGCCCTCCATCTTTTGCCGATTATAATGACCCCCCCACCCCCGAGGCTCACGATTAGGCGATCAGAGATCAGGGAACCATCATCACGCCCCAATAGGCTGGCAAGGTCATAGCAGGAGAGAGTGGTGAGGTGATGTTAGAGGATCAGTCAGCCTGACTGATGTCTGTGCTGTTCATAAATGAGAAGTTTGATTTCTTTGACATACAAAAAAAATGCTAAACTTTTTCTAGTCCATTAGTTTTACTGCTGGAAATCTTAAAGCGGAGAAATGGCAATATTTTTTCTTTCTCTACTCAGGGAGTTTAAAGTGGAAAGCTCTATTAATCCAATCCTACATGGTAATTTTCTTATAGCTGATATTAAATTTCATCCATTATTAAGTGGCAAACACAGTCATGACCGGCTATATATGTAGAGGTGAAAAGTACTGTGTTTTTATTGGCAGGCATCTGGCAGCTGATTCTGATTTAACACGTGAGAGTCCAACCATATGCCGGCACACAACCACTATTTATGCTCAAGGGCTCAAATGGACTGAAAACAAAGGACACTGCAACCTCAGAGTTTATGCTGATTCTCCCCAGATATCATAAAGCTTGTATAAGCATCATGTATGTAAAACAGTAATCAACCCATAATTTAAAGCGTTAATTTTTTTTTTTAATTTATCAAACTATTTTCCGCAGTTAATCAAAAACAACCATCTATAACCATAATATCTCCTTTGAAATCTCCCTTCATACAACTTTGTTTGTTTTCAACTTTTCAGCGCAATACAAGCACAAATCTCTAAATATTTAATGTGCTTTTGTGAGGCTGTCAAACAGGAAGTATTGTCTGGCACACATCCTGTTCAACCCCAAAAAAATAAAAATAAAATCAGCTACATTTGAGCTGAAGCCAAGAGTTCTTGGTGGTATGTCTCCATTAGCTTTGCACTTCTAGAGAAGGACATTTTAGGCTATTCTTTATGTTTTTTTAAATGCCTCAAGCTCGGTCAGATCGGATGGAGAGCATCTGTGAGCATAGATTTTAAGTCATTGGATTTGGGTCTGGTCTTTGACCGGTCCATTCCAGCACATACATTTTCCTTTTGTCTAAACAACTTAGAGTAGCTCTAGGTGTTTGCTTAGGGCCATTGTCCTGCTGGAAGTCAAACGACTGCCCTGGTCTCAAGTATTTTCGACTTAGACTGTATGCAAACAAAATTTCGTTTGCATACAGCTTGAAAATTCACAGTAAATTGCAGTAAATTACAGTAAATTACAGGATAAGGTGCAGTGGTTATTTATGTAAACAACTGAAATGCAAACAGTGTATACAATGCAGAGGAAATAGACAGTGTGCCCTTTCACAGTATACAGGTGAGTATTATTAAAAACTGTGTAGTCTACGAATGTGGTGCTGCATTCCGCTAGTTTTGCTCCAGGATTGCCCCCTTTAACTTCATCAATCTTCCCATGTAAAAAGCATCCCCACATACTGATGTTGCCACCACCATGTTTCACTGTGGGGACGGTCTTATCTAACCAGAGCACCGTCGCCACGTGTTTGATGTCTCCTACTCTGACCTGCCTGCTATGTTCAGTAATCTATGTGTTAAATAATGTTAAAGGCCCCTGAAACCTTCACAGAACTGTGTTAAAATTAAGAATAAATGAAAGTTAACTGAGCTCTTTTTTTTTTTTTTTACTAATTATGTGACTTCTGAAGACAGTTGATTAAACATCAGGTGTGTCCCATTTCCCCCTACGTTTAGTTGCTCATCCTTTTAACAATAGACAAAGTGAAGTGACCATCATGCTTGGCATTTGTCCTCCCTACAGGCAAAAAAAACCTGAAAGTCATTTGACTGTGGTTATGCTTTTGTCTGTGTACATGTTTGAATGTGTACGTGTGCGTACTGAGCGAGCGTGCTCACGGTAGCATGAAAATCACATGTATTGATCAGGCTAATGCGTGGAGGAAAGGCTGCAGGCCACAACAGCTGATCAATATATGTCTAATTACATCAGCGTGAGTTTGTATAGTCCCGAAAGGGTGATTATTGGTGTCCACCCTCCCCCCCCCCAACTCAAAAAAGGGGTATAAATACATGCCGTTGTACCAATGTAAGGCATGTAAACTCCTAAATCAGCGAGACACTTCTCTTTTTTGAACTTTTTGAGCAAACATTAAAATTAACCTTTACATTTTTTGATTCGCTGAAATGATTCTTTTAAACATTAAATGCTACTGAAGCCAAAACAACATGTTTGGATAAAGGGACTAGGTGAGTATCATCATTTCAGGTTTGTGCATGATGCTGGAGAGACATTCAACCCTGCGCTCCCCCGAAGCAAGCAAACGATGATCTGAAATGTCAGCAGGGTCTCTGACTCCCAGCGTTAGAGGCTCAGAGCCCTGAAGGCTGACCCTTTGTCATTTCTCCACAGAACCGGTTGTTCAGGTCCATTGCATTCAGTCTGAAACCATTGCTGTCTTTTGTTTCTGTTGCCTAATTTTGTGTTTTTTTTCTCGTTCTCAGCAGGGCTTTCCAGCATGCTGGACCTACCACTGATCCGCCAGAGGCTGTGTGATATGTTTGATATTCGGTTGTTCTTGTGCTTCATCCTATCAACTAAATATCAGACATATTCCTACAGAGTCTGGCACTGACTTCTGGTCGTGTGAAGAGAGGCCGCTCAGGTAAAAGGATGGCGAACTTGACCGCAATATCATCGTGAGAGCAGCGCTTTATTGTAGGAAATAAATGTGTGAATTACTAGTACCAAGTCTGTGTTAATATTTGATCTTTGAAAAGGTTCAAGTGGAAGGCAAAGAAAATGGGCCAGCATTTCAAGTGTCATAGTTTAACTGCTTTTCATTCTTGCTCTCAAACGTACACGCCCAAAAACCCACAGGCGGTCTACAGCAGTGACACTGTATTCTGCAGATGGACAGGGAGATCCTGCTTGGTGAGCAAACAGCTGTGATCCTGGTTCCTAAGATAACAAACTATAAACACACTGAGCAGATATTGGCCTTTGTCCTATTGTAGCTAAAAAGGATCAGCCCTTTACACTGCCATGTATTGACAGCAGACTCATTGTGTGATCACCTAATTATTCTTCATTTACTTTTTTTATTGTTTTTTTTTTTTAGGGATTAAGCATTCACTCTCTGCACAGCTCAAACAAAAGCAGGATGTGTGATTTAATTCCTTCTTTACATGCATGACTTCAGCGATCAAATAGAGGATTACATGCCTAAGTTACTAATTTTAATTTTTTTTATCAGATTCTCTTATATAATGATAAAATGTCTTTTGCGTTTTGGCTGTAATAAAACCACAGCCCTCCGATTCAGTTCTGTTTTTTAAAGGGAATTTTATTACGTAAGCGTCTATATGTAAGGGAAGCATTATTAATATCATCCTAATAAGCCTGAGGGACCTGATGTGAGGAATAATGTGATTTCTAATCAAATGAGATGCTGAACAATTATGATGACTGAGTTTTGTTTTTTTGTCTCTTTTTTAAAAGTAAAATGACTTGAACAGCAAACAAGAATAAACCACTGAGGAAAATAAGGACAATTTGGGTTTATGTAACTTCACTAAGTAACATTTGTAGAAAGGATCTGCAGAGACATGGTATTTGCAGCCAGCTACTGCAAGTAAATGTTGAGTGCACCAGATTATGGGGGGGCAGGAAAAAAGAGGTGAGCCACAATTTTCAGACTACTATAGCAGTGTGCATCAGACCACCAGGTTGACGTCATTTTTTAAATATGATGTTGGTGCTGCATCAGTCAGCTTTCACTTTGATCTAAAACATACTACAAACATATTTCCTCCATATTCTCATGCATGTTTTTTTATTTTATTTTCACTACCCCTCAAATGTACTGTGTGAATCAAATGCATTCATTTAAATAAATGTTATCTCTTGTATTTTGATATTTTGTTGCAAAATGCGATTTGTGAAAAGGATATAACGTCCAATAAAAAAATATGTTTCCTCTAATGGTTTTTGAATGACCCCATGTATATGGCCAGCCCTTGTGCTGCAGATTAATCAATGGTAGACCTCCAATTTCATGTCATGTACTTAATTTAGTTCACTCAACAGATAACTGTAGATCAATCTATTTTGATTGAAATATCTCCATTTGTTGTTGCCACTTATAAAATATAATTGTATATAATATTAAATCAGTGAATATATATATACATATCTTCAGTCAATGACCAGCATTCTTCCCTCATGCTTTGCACAGTTGCAATGTAAGGGAACTTTTCTGTGAAGTCTTGGTGATCTGTGACACCTTAGTTGCCACTAAATTAGAGGGATGATTTACACCTTTCTGAAATTATCTGGAGCACATTTAATTATCTCAAGTTCTAGATCCAAAATACTCAAAGTGATCAATCCTAAGCTGGATTGTTCCACTGAACAAAGATGTCAGACTCAACGACTTTTTATGCTATTCGTGAAACACATAAAAGCTAATTAGACTGAGACATACATGAAAAGCACAATACATGGTGAGGTCCTTTATCCTCGGGATTTATGCAAGTGCCACCGCGGCACCACAGTATTTCAGAACTACGTATCAAAGCACACATGACTGACTGTGTGCTTTGATACCTAGGAGACTGAAGATGTAGTATAAAATTTTCTCCCAAGAGAGACTAATAAAGATACTTTGAGTTTGACATCGCTAAAATTATGGACTGCATTTGTGCATTATGATTTAAAGAGGTACTTACCTGCCCTAAAACAAGTTTGGGTATTTTCTTATTTTTCCTTGAACTGTTTGGTGATTCTGTTACTCAAAGTCTTCATTGATCACATGAAACAGGCCATAGCTGTCAACAGATTGAAGGTGCTGTACATCTCACAGCCCACAAACACAAACAAAATAACTTCCATGGTCTGTTTACTGATTGATAATCAAATACGTTTTTGTGTTTTTTCTCACTTATAGAAACATTGTTGCATCCATACAGGAAAACAAACATACAAACTCATAGAAAAAGGCTGAACCTGAGACCTAAACCACAGAGCCACACTGGATGGTTTTCAAGCAAGAATGGCTTCTTTCAGTTCAGGCCACATCAGTTGGAGCCATTCAGATGTGGACTAGCCCGTGTGCTTTGGTTCATTGTCCTGCTGCAAAGCTCTAGTGGCTTCAGCTTAAAGGGACAGCGTGTAACTACTTTGGCTTTCAATTTGCAAAAATCCAGCAATGCTTTTATAAATAAATATAATAACCTCACATCAAGAATGAATGCATTCTCATAACTTAGAATTAGTAGTTCATAAATACATAGGTGTCGGTGAATCCCCTGGGAGGCGCCATATTGCGTCACTGTTTCTGATTTCAGAAGCCAAAAGGGGACAAATGTGTTAGCCTCTCGTGTTTTTGCCTGTCTTTTATATGAAGATGCGCTGTGGGTGGTTGAGGGGTAGAAAACTAGCAAAGACAGTCGTAGCTCATTTTATTTGCCGTTTTCTGTTGAAATGGAGGAAAAATAGTAACCGGGAAAACACAAGAGTCTATATTGGCGTAGCTATTATTACCTGGTGGAATGGAGATAATTCTGAGGGAGCACGGGCTCAGAACTGATGCAAAGGTTGCAGGCTTTCTGCTGGACAGGTAAGTTAATTTAATCTAACAGGTGAAGTTTATTTTTAGGGTCAGGTTAGAAACAGAGCAGAGTAATCCAGCATTTACTCTGTCCTCCCAGCAGAAACAGTTTGTTTTGTTCACCTCTCAGTCAACAGTATGCGGAGGGATATCGGAGATGTTTACATTGTCACACTTATTATACTCCGAGGCTTCCGTAGTACCTATTATTGCAAAGTCGTTTGTAATTCATTACAAATGACACCTCTAGATGGTGCCACTAGAATAGTGCACCAGTGTGAACATCTTACACAACTGGGCTTTAAAGTCACACAGTGATGGCAAACTATTCTTCTTCTGGATTTTCAGGTAAAGAGCAGAACTCATGACCTTGCCTGCAAGCTGAATTCTTGCTGTACTTGTGCGTTCACAAACACACGAGAATCCATTTCTTCCCGCTCCCGTCTCAATCGTTAGGGCCTGAACCAAAAATGGTTCGGGCCAATCACGTTGCAGTATTGTGGTTTAAGGCGGGACGTACCAGTTGTGACGAAAGCAAGAGCTGCTGAGCCCACAGCCGAACCAACATAAACATGGCAGCACAGGAGGATGCATGCAGAGCTCCTGCTATCACACCTGTTTTGTACGACTCCACGATTTCTCATTTAAAAGAAGAACAGCAAGAAGTGCGTTAACTAACGTAATCTGCCGTGCTTTCTCATGGCACCTGTTTTTTTCTTTTGATATCGTGATCGGCTAAAGCTAACCTTAGGTGGGCACTAGGTGTTGTTTTGCCCAATAAGATTGGAAAGTTCTGCTGAATGTGCCTCCTTTCCCTGAAGGGATTTGATGGAAGCAGACCCAGATTAATAATGTGCAGAACATCGAGCGCTACTCATTAACAATGTGACTTGCCAGGTTATAGAACTCATGGTTCCATCCATTACAGCTGGTTGTCCTGCAGCAGCAAAGCAACCCCAGACCATAACACAACCGTGTTCAAATGTCAGAACTATGTTCTTGTTTTGAAATGCTGTGTTAGTTTTACAACTAACTAATGTGATAGTATATTTCCTTAAAAGTCTTGGGGATCATCAAGATGGTTTCCTTTTGTTTTTTATTTATTTATTTTTGGCCAGGAGGAGGGTTCACCTTTGAACTCTGACAATTTTTCCTGGTCTCTTTTGTTATTATTGTTGAATTGTAAACCTTAAGAGAGGCAAGATATCTTAGAGTTTTACCCTTGTTGAAATGCTCTGACACTGCGCTTTGGGACATTTATCCCCCTGGCCTTGGATACCTTCTTGATTACTCCAATATTAACTTGGATCCTTGTCCAGCCTTGTTTTTCCACAGTTCTAGTTGTTTTAAACTTTTTAACTATTGTTCAGACCATGGATATGGTTACATTAAGTTGACTAGTTATTTCTTGTAGCCATTTCCTGCCTTATGCAGATCAATGCACATCTGCCTTACGCAAATGTCCTCCTGATTTTCCCATCTTGAAGAGTTTCTGAAAGTAAAGGGCCTCTGGGTCATGTCATAATTTTACAAAAACTAAAAAAACAGAGCACCATGGGTTATTTTTTTCAGTTAGAAAAGTGATCAACTCACAAAATTCATCATAAATCACAAAAATACATTAGTTCTATTTATTTTGCAAGATGTTTTAGCAGTGGTGGTTTTGTAAAAACAACCCTCTCTTGATCTGGGATTATTTTAGCAACAACTGTGGAGGGAGCGGTATATCATCTGATGATTGCGTTGGTGAATCCATTATCCGCCTTGATGTTTATAGAAATGGTCTAATGAGAATTTACCCGAGGTATTTAGGCATGGATTCACAAAGATGAATCCAGTCTCTAAGTCTTCAGGCAGGAATAAATAAATCAGTGTTTTTGTGTATTTGCTGTTGCAGTTCCACAGATCCTATTGAAGGACTCAGTGTGCTTAGTTCAAATATAGCAGTACAAAAGAAAAAAAAAAACACAAACGCGTAAATCAACCTCACATTAAACCAAAAAAACCCTCATACGTCACTGTATTTCTCAAACCCTACATGGACACACAGCTTTGACTATTTATAGCAATACGTAGTCAAATGAAACCATGTTGAGACTCATATTGGGTTGATAATGATTCATTAACCAGATTCATTATTTAATTCATTAACCAACTGAATAAAACGCCTCAGTGATTTGACAAAGAAAAAGAAATGAAATACAAACTTTTATTTGGATCCATTTGAACTTTTAAGAAGGAAAAAGCTTGCTTGTATACGTTTTATTTTGCGCAGGAGGTTGGTCAAAGGTTGATGTTTACCTTCCTGTACACACAAACGCAGCTCATTAGCTTGAACAATCAGCTATTGGCTGACTGTCCTATGGATGATGTAAACGGCGCAGGAACAGATGGGGTCAAACGGGATCCATTGAGACAAACGTTATCTGAAAGGCCGCACACTGTATGCTCAGGAGGGGAGAAGCAGTGACGAACATAATGCTTGGGTGTTTACGTCTCCGTGTTTGTGTGGAGATAGAAGAAGGTAACACATGATTGGGGGGTGGGGGGGGGGGGGGGGGGTTGATGAGTCTGTGGCGGCGCAGTATAAATGTCTGAGACCAAAGGGAGAAAGTGCATCAGTTCAGCTGTGGCATCAAAGAGGAGGTGCAGACATTTAAAAAGACAAGAAAGAGATAAGAGGGGTGAAGATGAATGCAGCTCGACGGTGAACGAAACGAAGAGCAAACGAAAGAGAAGAACCGACTGACAACACCGAGAAGGGCTGAAGAGAGTTCGAAACAGTAGTGCTGGAAAATTGACCCAGGTTTGTACCTTTGATTGGACAGGAGTGTTTTCAGTGGTTTTCTTCCTTTTTATTAACCTTTGCATTTATTAACCTTTGCATTTCCCCAGAAATGGCCAACACAATGGGAGTACTCTTGGCTTCACTGTTGCTCCTGGGAGCCAGTCTGCCCTGTTTCTCTGTGTATAACAGCGGTGAATGCTTCTTTAATACTAAAGGTAAAAAAAATTTTAAACATGTTCACTAGATGCATGTCCTCCAGAAAGCATGTTCTTCAACCTATTAATATATGTGGTGCTAAATGTTTAAACACGGTTGAGCTGTTCTTATTTTTTAATGATACGTACTACTAGAACTCCTATGCTTATTTATTTTTCTGCAGATTGAAATCCTAGCTATAATTGTTACCTGCAAAATATGCCACATAATCAACAAACAAAAAAAACTTAATCTTGATAAGTGGTGTTTTCAAAGCTGAAAATTATTGTGGGTTGGTTATTTATGTATCACCTGTTTAAAAAAAATATTTAGGAAATATTACAGTTCTATTCAGGTAAAGGGCTCTTTCTGTATCCTCATCAGCAAGCTGTGAACACATGGGTCAGGAGTATGGGATTGGGGAGAGCTGGATAACCAGCGACTGCTACCAGTGTGTGTGCATGGAGCCTTTCGGAGTCGGATGCTGTGACTTGTGAGTTTGATTTCTTGTGTAATTGCAAAAAAACAAAAACAAAATAAACAGACTCTCTATACTTTTGAATTTGATGTCCTGGTTGGAATTAAACTTTCTTTCTTCCTGCAGAGCCACTAAGCCCATCGACTATCCAGAATGGTGCGAGATCATTCGTAAACCGGATTCTTGCACCAGTGTTGCTGTGATGAGAGTCAATCACAAATTACCCTGCCTCTGGGGACAAGGCCGTCTCAGAACAGCTGGACAGCCTTGGAAGTCTGACAATGATCCTTTATTCTGAGTTAAGCCATTCTGGCAAAAGAAAAAAAAGTGAGGCTTGTTGGAATAAAGCAAAGAGAAGATATATTTAGAGTTATGATATTCCTTTTTTAACCACTGTGAGTGATATTTTTGTTGTTGATCTGTTGATAATAGTTAAGGAGTTTCCTGCTTTGCATAAAGCAGTATTTAAAATTAGAGCCATTAATAAAACTAGATGCTGATACAATATGTATGTGTTATATTTATTGCCATTATTTAGCCTTGTGAATTTTGTTTAGTTTGTTGTATTGTTTATTATCTTAATTTCAACCGACTGCAGAAAGAAAAATGCACATCCTTTTAAAAAATGGCTTTGACCAAACAACAATAAAAGAAAATGTTGTTTGTTTGTTTTTTATTTGCACCTCATGGATTATGTATCTATTTATTAACTATTTGTTTAATGAAACCATATAATTTTAGCCGTTTTATTTTAGCACGACTTCTCAAAAATACGTGCCACAGAAAGCAATATAACATAAATAAAGGAATGATGGATTCATTGGTATTCAGTTGCTTCACATATCAGCTTGGGTGCATTAATAGCTTTTGTACTTCATTTATTGTTATTCAAGAAAATATTTGTAGACATTTTCCTTCTGTAGTTACATTAGTGTAAATGCCATGCATATCCTTTTCATTGAACCATTGAGCAAATTGCTTCATTAAAATGATTTATTTCTATATTTATTTTATTTTATGTTTATTTTATTTTACATGATTAATTTTAACAAACCAACGCTACATAGTTTAACTCGTGGTTGTGATGATGAATGAAGTCATGAGCAGTGTTAGCCACCAAGGTATACAGACCTAAATACACAAACACACTGATTTCAGATGAGATTCAGGAAACTTTTCAGCATATTTTTCCAAAGCTTTCATTATTGTATTATTTCCTGCAACACACTACACGGAATAAAAAAATAAAAAACAGTTTCTCAAAAGCAAAACCCTCTTTTAAATGTGTCATTTTTATATAAAATTTTAACTTAACAAATCACGGTATTATATTTGTTTTTAGAAATGTCTTTCTGAAAACATTCATACGCCACCAACGATAATATATAAACAGAGGATCTCTCACTTCTTATGTTTTTTTTTTTTTTTTTATGATGTCTTCCATCTGATCTTTTATTTTGAAAGTAACGCGTCGCATGAAGATGACGACAGCAGGGCGCGGACTGTGTTCCGCGTGATGAGGATTTGTTTATCTTAAAAAAAAATGTTTTCCCTGTGCTTTTTTGCTGGTTGCAATTAATTTGCAGTGAAGGAAAGGCTGCAACATGTGGGCTCTGACTCCTCTGAACCCCGGAGGTAACTTTCTTCTTCATGACCGACTTTTTGTTTAAAGCTAGCTGCGAGCTAACGGGCCAAAGTTTGGCCTAAAAGCTTTAAACTTTGCAGGCACACTGATGGGGGGTATTTATTGCAACTACTGAAGTGCGCTGAGCCGTGAAAAGCTCAGGCTGCAAGGCTGCTGGTGACTTTTTGGACCGAGATCTAATGTAGCTACACACATTTTTATTACTTCCTAAACATGAGCAGCATAGTTTTGTGTATAAAAACTAAATATGAAAGAGCATATAGTCTTCAGTTGTCACAAAGAAGACCTTTGACTCATTTGATTCTAGATTATCTATGTATTGCATGTGATTTTTATTTTTTTGTATTGTATTGTATGTTTTTTTTCTTGTATTTTAGTTGTGCAGCACTTTGATCGACCATGTGTCGTTTCTTAAAGCGTCATATAGATAAACATGGAATGATATTTTTGCACAGCAGTCCAAGGTCCTGTGGTTGGAAAAATAAGTCCAAATTTGTACTCCACAGTTGCCATTAGGCCTTTGCGCTGAGATGCAGTGTGTAACCACCCAAGATAGTACTGTAGAATCTTACGAAATGTACCTACTTTTGTTTTTCAGTCCAAAATAAACATTTTCCCTCAGAGGTCTTGTGGTTCATTGCAGTCAGCTTCGCAATCCTGAACCATGCTTCCATATTCTTTTTTGGAAAATCTCTCCAAACTACACCAAGCTTTCTTAGTTTATTTCTCTAATTATGCTGCTGCACACTTTGAAATGTATCATACCAATTAAGACCTGTACGGACTAAGATTAAAAGTTTGGAGTTTTATGTAATTTCTCTGAGCACTGCACAGTGCTCAGAGAAATTATGGTGGGAGGGCTTTGATTTTCGTTGGGTAACATTAGTATATTAGGGATTGTTTTTTTTTTTTCTTGAGGTAGTCTGACCACAGTTTTAACCTGTGGACTGAAGCCACATCCAAAAAGGTCTAATTTGTATGTCTTTAGCCAAAACAGAAGTGAGGCAGCATTTGCAATAAGTGCTGTCTGAATAGTGCAGTCAGTAAGTAAGGAGGTAGGAAAAGGAGCTTGTATGATTCTTGTCACAGTTCATTTAGCACATGGAGCTAGTAATATTCCTTACTGGGGCTTAGGAGCTATAATTACAACATTTCAGATGCATCCCGAAACTCCATCCAAATACCATTAATAATAACTTCTAGCAGTAAGAACTCTATTATGGATAGTAAAGGAGCTTCAGACTGCTGTGCTGATTTCGGACAGCCTTTAACTCTGACGTCATTACGTGAGGGAAACTCACATGGATGATGCGAGTCAAATCCGGGCCTACAGCCTTCTGAAAATGAACTACTAAGTGTCCGCTCTCTCTTATCTTCTGACCTTTTTGTTGATTTCCGTGAGGTGGCTGTGCTGACACGTCATGTCACGCAAAGGTTTACGGGATACCTTAAGGGTTCTTAGTGCCAGTAAGGGGCGTCGCAGGGTTCCTGGGCAAAACTAGCCGTGGGAGGAAGCTTACAGGCTGACCACTTTGGACCAGCAGAGTGGAAGGTCATGGAGTTACGTGTAAAGAAAAGGCCCAAATTCACCCCTCTAGATTAAATCCTACATCAGAGAACCAAAAGTATGTTTGATCAGGTGTCATATTTGTTGTGTTTTGTTGTCACGGCAGTCTGAGCTCAGGGTCATTCAGCGACTGATCCGACCCCTCTCAAGTTGTAAAAGCAGGTTTTTTGAGAGGGGCAACCTGCATGGAGCATCGGTATGCACCAAGTGCTGTATATTACCCTGAAAAACCATTTAATACATCTCAATTTAAGCTAACACTTGGGTCAAAACTTACACGGTGCTGCTTTAAATCACTGATGTTAAACAATGAGATGGATTTATCTAGCTCAAGCTGCTTTTATACTGAAGCAGATTTTTTTTTTTTTTTTTTTTTTTTTTTTGGATCCTCATAGCTTCTTTTGTTTTAACATTTATAGAATATCACCAAGTCTTGTCATGGCTAACCCTTTTAGACTTTGCCCCATCTTTAAAGACAAAACCTGTTTTTCGACTTCACTGCAGACTGGACGTAGAGTTAAGCTTTTAAGTTTGGATGTTGTTGTTGTTTTTTTTTTATCTACTAATTTAGTAAGTGCCGTATATGATATAAAAGATGTATATATTTAAAAATTGTGCTTATATAGAAATGGCAGGATAAGAGAGCTGAGTGAAAAATGAGCTTAAACTATAGAAGTAACAGAAAAAAGGCTGTCAGTGTGACTACATAATCCGTAGTCAGTTTATGACCACAGATCATAAACTGATCCATGGTCAGTTTATGATCACAAAGGAAATAATTGACTACAGGACAAAGTCCAACATGAAAGTTAGTATATCCGCCACTTCTTAACAGTGCTGTAAGGTTTGAAGCGTGAACGTGTGAAGCGTGAACGTGTTCACCTGAGCTGCTGTACTGTACCGTGAAAAGGGAAAAAGTATGACTAATTTGCTGCCGAACACCTTCCTCGTCACAGTAAATCTGCAGGAGAAAGAGCTCCTTTTTCTCTGCACTGAGTCGTGGAGGTATTTCATAATCCACAGCTTTGGTCCAGCAGGTTCTAGAAGGCAGAGGTTTAAAGCGTAAATGCACAGAACAGGACTAGACGGCTGTACTCTGTTCAACCTTCCTGTTACTCGCTTTAAGTTTTGCACTCTCTTGCAGCCAGAATGTGTCTGTGTCTCATAGAGACCGCAGTTTCCTTTAAAATGGCTTCTTACACCTCTGCGCTTCCTCAGATTTAGTTTTGAAACACCTCGGTGATACTGAGCACGGCTAGCTTTGAGACGTCTTCACTCGGCAGCAGGGTTTCTGTTCGCCGGTAGTGCTTTCCGTTTGTTTCGTTCATTGGTCAGAAAAACACAGCAACAGCTTTTTAGTCTCCAGCCGTCCTGTCACCAGTCAGGGCTGTTATGCAAAACATGTGGAAATGGGATTGTCGATGAAAATGTTGTGATTTAATGAGTATTTCATTTTTTTTTCTTTCTTTTTTTTTTTCTTTTTTTCTTTTTTTTTTAGCATACTGACCAGTTCTGGAAATTACACTGCTGAAACAGTTACATAGGTTTATTATTATTATTATTATTATTATTATTATTATTATTATTATTATTATTATTATTATTATCAGGTTTTAAGCTGTTGTTTGTTCCCTTACAGGGGAGACGTACTATCTCCTCCCTGGTAGAGAGTACACCGTTGGTCGTAAGAACTGTGACCTCCCTCTCCCCGGTGACCAGTCCATCAGCAGGTCTCATGCTCAGCTCACTGTGACTGACCAGGTGAGATGAAGAAGACATTGCATGAACAAAACAATCAAAAAGGCTTGTGTGCAAGTCATTTAGGATGTTGTGCATGATCAGTTTGCATAAATAAACCATATACAGCTTGTTGCATATGGACCCATCCCTATGGTGTAAAACTGTGCATGCAGAGAATTAATAAGATAGATTTATCTTGGATTCAAGCATTTTTTTTTTTTTTGTTATTTGCAGGGGAAAATAGCTCAGATGTCCTTAAAAAATGAAGGGTCGTAAAATTAACTTCTTGTTTGTGTAGCAAGAAGTTTTGGGTATTCTGGGCAGAGGTTGTTTTAATCCTTAATATTATTAAGCCATCATCATCTGCAAAGTTCTTCACTGCAAACATTGTTTTTTTTTTTTTTGCAGCAACATCTGACTAATGCTAGATATAGTTGTAACTAACTCTACAGGCCCTTGCAGGATCTCATATTTAACTTTATGGCAGCAGGCCAGCCATTCATTCAAATTGTTCTCTGGAAAAAAAATAAAACAAGCAGCACGAATGCAAACAGTAGCTGAAGCATGGTGGTTTGTTTTATTTGTTTTTTGCGTGCGTGTTTTTTTTTAGCATCCTAATTCAAACAGGAATTGGTATCAGATCAACAATGATAAATCAACATTTGATAGACAAATGTTTTCTTTTTTCTATTTTACTGTGAAACATTAAAATGTTTATGTAAGGATTAGATCTTAATTCTCAGTTTCCACATAGTTGCATTTGTACATGGGAATATTAAGTGAGTTGTTACAGTTTGGAGACGTGTTCATGTTGTTATACTTCCAAACGCTAGGTGGCGCCGCTGTCCCTTAAAAGTGCGACACCACCACTAACCGCTAAAGGTTTACTCTTCTGCATGTGCATCACAGTGGATTAGACTATCATTCACAATTTTAGTTATTTCAGTGATTCAGTTCAAATATTAAACTTATATATTACATACATACTTTACATTCAGAGCAGTATATTTATAAGTGCTTATTCCTACTTTATTTTAATCCTTTTTGGTTTACAACTAATGAAACCCAATTTTCTGTTTCTCAGAAAATCAGAATATTACACAAGACCAATAAGAAAAAGGCTGTTTGATACAGAAATATCAGTCTTCTGAAAAGTATCTCCATGTACTCCAGCTAAGAGACTAACTGTGTTTGAGCCATGTGTTGAACTGCTTGCTCTCTTTTCTTCTTCTTCTTCTTCTTTGCTCTTAGACCCTGACACTAAAAGACACGTCCAAATACGGCACCTTTGTCAACAGCCAGCAGCTAACGGTGCCTGTTGAGCTGTCCTCGGGGGACAATGTTACATTCGGGGTTTTTCACAGCAAATTCACGTGCGTAAAAGAGGAAAAGAGATCCCAGCGGCAACTAATAACGTCCAGTTGAGTCGTGTTAACGCTTTTTGGTGTCTGTTTCTGTCTCAGTGTGGTGTTTCTGGAGAAGCCGGTGGTGTGTTCGTCGTGTTTGGACGTTGCAGGCAAGACGTCGCTCTCTAAGGCGCTCTCAGCTCTGGGCGGGAAGCTGGTCAACGCCTGGACTCAGGACTGCACCCACCTGGCCATGCCAACCGTTAAAGTCACCATAAAGGTCCGACCCGCTGTCTTTTCCCCGTTTTCACCCGTTTTGTTTTCCAGCCGTGTGCTGAAGCTTTCTCCTCCTCGTTTACTCAGACGATCTCTGCTCTCCTGTGTTGCCGCCCCATCGTGAAGCCGGAGTACTTCACCGAGCTGAGCAGCGCCGTTCAGCAAAAATCCGTCCCTCCCAAAGCCGAACGGTAACAGCAAAGCCCCTTTTAAATTGGGATTTATGTAACCTCCCAAAATGTAATTATATTGGCCGTTGTTGGTTTTGTAAGTTATATCCCAGAGATCGACGAGCCCAGCCTGAATAAAGAAGACGTTAACCTTGCAACGACTCCGGCTCGGAAACAGCTTTTTACTGGAAAGACCTTCGTTTTCCTCACAAACAAACAGGTTTGTGTCTTCGTCTTTTGTTAGAGATATTCTTTGCAAAAGCTGCTTTGCTGCTTAGAAAAACATAATAGGGAACAAATTATTATTATAGATTATGCAATTTTCCACATAAATTTGCTCCTTAACTATTTGAACACCTTTTCTGGTTGTTAGGCTTATGTAGGTGAGAACTGTTCAGACACCCAGCCCCACATACAGTATCTGAAAGTCGTGTCTTTTTAAAACAAGATTCAGCAAAGTTTTAGTTTCTTAGTTTGGTCTGAAATTTTAATTCTGTTAAACTGATACCTTTGGGATTTGTTGTAGATTTAAGTTAACATGTAAAACAATCATCTTAGGGACAAGTTGATGGTAGCAACTTACTGAAAGATCTCATTTTGAATTGGTTCTTTGCTGAGTGGTCTTGTTTATGTAAATATTTTAGGGGTTTAGCTGCTGATTTTAGGGCCTTTTCATTCGTAGAGCAGAACTGACTAACATAAATTGTCACCTATTGGTCTGAAAAAGAGTGAAAAGCAGTCAAGACATTCAGAGAAGCCCGAAAAAATATTTATCAAGATCAATTAAAAAAGTTAATGAAACTTCTGGCTCATCCGAGGCAAAGTGCAGAAAATAGCTACACTTACATGGACTAAAGTAATTGGAATGAAGGGCTGATCGGAATAAAAATCGGAATATGATGATGGGATTAAGATCAATTGGATTGAAATTGTAATCTGAAAGAGGGGGGGGGGGGGGGGGTTATGCTGATTTTATAATCTGATCAACGTGCGTATTATAAACGCTAGTCAGGCTCAAGTTATTCCAAATGTGATAAACTGCCCCAAGTGCTCGTGTGCGTCCAGCGTAAACGTGACGTATTTCCGTGTTGGTGAGTGGTGGAAATACATCGGAAGGAAAACTGTCGGGGCTCCTATATACAACCTTTCTGTTTGAAAAAATAAAAGAGCTCAAACTTGTTATTTATTCAGTAACGTTTCAACCGTAAGTAGAACATCGTGAGAGTCCAGCCTGGGCGCTTGGGAGACAAACTCGTATAATACTGCTTTGTTTGCTTTTTTTGTTGTTAGGCAAAAATGGAAATACTTCTTCTGTGTTTTTTTTTTTTTTACTTTTTTTTTAGGGGAATTTGATAACTGCACATGTCAGAGTGGTTCTATTCGGAATAAAGCCAGGTTCATATAGACGCGCATTAGGATCGGATTAATTGCCCATATCAACTGTACAATCCGATTATTTAATCCAAATAGATTTTAATCCGATCGTTAAATTTTGTGCATATAAACTTAGCTAATGAGAGGTGCCTGAAGAATTTACTACTTTCAATTATTGATCTTATTGGACCTCATCCATCACCCTCATTCTTTTTTGAACAGTAACAATTTGAATCAGTGGAGCAAAAAGGGGGAGTGGTTTACTTTATGCAACGTGTTTTTCCTTCACTGTTATTGCTTTTTTACTGGGACAACCGGTGAGTTCATTACCTGACTCCGCCAGATAGATTTGCTCCGCATATCCATCTGGAAACCTTCCGTTGAAGTAACTTTGGGAAAGGGCGAAAATACTGGTTAGCTGATTGGCCTATGTTGGTGATAGACAGGCCAAATGAACCAATCAGATTCGTCGTCGCTCGTAACAGAGCGACGACGAAAACACAACCACAAGCCAAGCTACTCTTGCTGCTGCAGGTAAAGGCTTGTTAGCTCAGCAAATAAATACTCTGTAATTCCGATAAAACTTGCTCGATAGCCACGCTAAGGCTAGTTTCGTCGGCTGAAGCCGCCATGTTGTTTAGACTGAAATGACGCGCTTCCCGTTGCGTCACACCTCAACCCGCCTCAAAGCCAACGCTGATTGGACGTTCGTTTGGTGAACGGCTCCAAATTTTCTTTAACGGAGAGTAGCCAGACTGATCTGCAAGTGAAACCTTGAAAGCTCGCGAGATCAGGATGGTCTCACGAGGCTAGTGAGTTCAGCCTTTGTTGCACATAGAGTTTGTCTCACCTGGGTGGGCTACAGGTGAGAACGGGCGGTTTTGGCCGATGTGCCGTCCCGATTTATGAATTTGAGAAAATGACTGAAATTTTGTTGTTTATTGTGGGAGAAAATGTCCAAATTAGTGACAAATATTGAGAGCTATTACAAGGGGATTGTCCTGTAGCGCAGAACTTTTATATGTATTTCTGTTGGAGAGGGCGCTGGTGAGCTACGGTGGATGGTTCCACGTCCACATCCTGTGGGGTGAGCTTTTTAAAGCATCTTGCCAGGAAGCTGGACTAGTTGTAGAACAGATTAAAAAAAAAAACTCACTCACAAAATGCACTCTAGTTCAGGAAGCATTAAGAACTAAAAATATATTTCTACTAACCAGTGGTAGCTATGGTTGCTGGTAACGTTGAGCCCTCGTCTCCTGTGTGCAGCTGAAGCGCCTCAGCGCAGCAGTGAGTTTCGGAGGAGGCAGGAGTCAGCTGCTGGAGGAGGGCTCCCTCCCCCGCGGCCTGCTGGAGTCTCCTCACAGCTGCGTGGTCGAGGTCACTGCAGGCAGCTCCCAAAGTCTGCTCCCTGCTTCAGCCACAGAGTGGGCAAACTCGGTGAAGAACATCATCCACAGGTTCCAACCCGTTCTGTGTCTCTAAATGAAAGACGCTTAAAGTTTGTTGTAACGATTTGTGAGTTTTTACAAATGTTTTTTCTTTTTTTTTTTTTTTTTTTCTTTGACCACAAACACAGAAAAGGCCTTCGACTCATCACAGAGTCAGAGATTGGTCTGGCTGCCATCTATGCATCCTGTGACAAGTACTGCAATCCATCCTCTCTGATCACAGACTTCGGTGGGTGACCACAAGGACCATATTTAACATATCTTACGCTGCGTTCAGACCAATTATTTTACATCCAAGTAGTATGCAGTTCTTCATATATACACACACATCAATTTCAAACAGATGGTATCGGCCGATACTACACAGCCAGGTATCGGGCCCAAAAAATGGCATCGGCGCAACACTAGTTCAGACCAAACGCTTTTTGAGCTTCAGCGGCATTGGTTTTATTTGTAAAGTGTGTGGTGGAGGCGACTCAAGGGGCTTCAAGACGTCTGGCAGCGCGTCGCGTGCATCTTGCGCTGCGCGTTTTGAAGCTTTCGCTGTGTTTCGTGCCGCCCGTTTGGTTTGACGCCGCGTTAGGCACCTCTACTCTGCTGAAGCTATAACT
The DNA here is from genome assembly GCF_011125445.2 of Fundulus heteroclitus. Lineage (NCBI taxonomy): Eukaryota > Metazoa > Chordata > Actinopteri > Cyprinodontiformes > Fundulidae > Fundulus > Fundulus heteroclitus. Next base: position 24,581,379 of record NC_046363.1, on the reverse strand, counting down.
GGTCTCTGTACCACATTTGTCCTGCATTGTTTACATTTCAATTGCTGTACTGTGAAATCGCTGTGGTACTATATCCTGTAATTTTATCCTGGAATTAACTTTATTCTGAAATCTACAGCAATTCACTGAAATTTTCAAGCTGTATGCAAAACTAAATTTCGTTCTGTGCATACAAAATGACAAATAAAGTTGTCTCTCTCCAAGTCTAGAGCGGCCGACGCGAGAGTTGGAAAATCTGAACTTTTGCAGCTGGACTAGGAGCGTCAACCAATTAGAGAGACTCTATGGGGGATTTTCCGATTTTACTTACCACTGATAAATGTTGACATCAAGCCTCCTGAATGATGCCCACTAACCCCAGACAGATGTAGTGATGCTCTTCAGCTGAAACGGGGCGCCTGTAGTTGTCCTGGCGGGACAGGTGGGCACCGATGCCGGTCAGCAGGTTGTCACACTGGGCTCGGTTGGGACATAATTAGCCCTGAAGGCGACCCTCATCAGAGCGCAGCTCCTGCAGTAGGTGGTGAAACTCACCAAACTCAAAACGCCTTTGAATTATTTGTGAATAATTCGGCGCAGATTATATTATATTATTCAGAAAATAAAGCCAAGCCACTCTCTCGATTTCATCCACAATTTCACACAGAGTCCGGCAGAGCAAAGGAACAGAGTATCTCCTCTCCTTACTTTGTCAGACGTGCCATCAGAGCCTTGAGTCTCTAGACAAGCGCGTCAGACTTTAATGTGCACAAACATCTAAGTTGAGGCGTTTTTGACGCTCAAAAGGAGTTTGGTCCTAATGCAGCGTTACTCTTTCTTTTTTTTCCCCCCCGTATATGATTTTGTCTGTTAAATTTGTTTGCGTTTTAGATCCCGCACCAAAAATAAAACCGAGGATCCCAAGTGCTTCGCTGTCACAAAGCGCGACCGTGGATGAAACCGTGCTTCCTGCAGCGTCTCAGAACATCACGGCCTATGCAGTCAACACCGAAACGTCGCAAAGGTACGAGCTAGAGCTGAACGACGTTAAAGGAACGTAACATTGAAAAGGGGCCGGTTAATGTCGGGAAGGTGACACTCATCATCAAACTCACACTTGCTGACATTAGCATCTCGGTCACCAAGATCTATACAAGAAGACAAATCTGTTTTTATCAAGCAGAGTTTAAATGCATCTTACCTGAAATATCAGAGGCTGCCATATATATATATATATATATATATATATATATATATATATATATATATATATATATATATATATATATATATATATATATATATTGCAATTGACATACTACTCATGGTGAGATTGTGATTGAGCATATTGTACAGCATTAAAATGAAACTTTGTCACAGATGAATTACATTTTGCCGTTGGCTGTTGTCAGGATGGCCGTTTGCGATGTGACCGGAGTTGCAGCTGTGGGAGAAACTCCTGAGAAAACGACCACCGAGTCCTTCGTGGAGGACACAGTGAGCTCCTCGCTCAGCGCTGCCGACAACACAGGCTCGCAGAGAAGGAAACCTGACCCCAAACTAAAAGGTAGCATCAAGAAAGGTTTACAGATGTGTCCTTTTCACAGATGTTACAGTAAAGCCCAGAATTATTCAAACCCCTCGCATATCTGGATTTCAAACATTTTAATTTACCTAAGTGTTTGTTTACCGTATTTTTAGGACTGTAAAACACGCTTAAAATCCTTAAATCTTCTCAAAAATTGATGGTGCGCCTTATAATCCTGTACGCCTTACATATGGCTACCATTGTGCCTACTGACCGGTAAAATGCACTCAAAAATCTGTTAAAATGTGTAAGTACGACTTTGGTCAGCAACGAAGCTGCTGCGCTGAATGGATATTCGGAGCATTACGGTACACTGTGTCACTACCTGATCGGACCCCTGAGCTGTCTACAAGACTGCCTGACTGTAAAGTCGAAACTAGAAGTGCATTCATGTAAAGACCCCCATATACTCGGGTCTAGTTCACTCCACTGAGGTAAGCACACACTCAAAGCAGACTCCCTACATACAGGTACGTGTCACACTATAAACTTCTCAGAGGCAAGAAGTCTTTACATCAAACTGTTTTATATGTGGCACTGAGCTTGATACACTGAGCTGCTCTAAGCAGGCGGTCACAAAGACGCAGCATCACAGTCCCTCTCTGTTCTCACTGACAGGTGTACGGTGGGAGGCTCACTGCAAAAACGGATCTAAAAATAAGTAAAATGTTCTTAAAGTTATTGTATTTATCTTTGATTTGAGCAGGTAAATAAGATTATCTGCCAATGTAATGAGTATTCTGACCCCTAAAATAAGATAATTAGACATTGCACTTGAAATAAGATGCTGGAGATGAATTGTTCTTATTTTAAGTGCAAAAATCTTATTCCATTGGCAGATCATCTTATCTACCTGCTCAAACCAAGGACAAACACACTCATTTTAAGAACATTTTACTTATTTCTAGTTCTGTTTTTGCAGTGCTGCTGGAAAAGAAACGGCTCTAGGTGCTCAGCTAGCTAATCACACATTTTACCATCCGTTCCGCCGCTTCGTCCCACTGGCAGAAAGTGCGGGAATTGTAGGAATTTGCCACAAGAAATGTAGGCAATATTACGCTCGACTATGAAGGGTCCGGCAAGCTCACGGTATGCGCACAGCATGCGGGAGCCTTTAAATGAATGCACTTCTAGTTTTGACATTACAGTCAGGCAGTCATGTTTATTTTGGCCTAATGTTAGAAACAGGGCAGTGTAGTCCAGCTACTCTGTCCTCCCGTCAGAGACGGATAGCTCTCTCTCAGTGTAAAGTGACCAGATTTGATTTCTCTAATGAAAGCTGGGAACGTCTCTGACTTTCTTAAGCACAGAATCTCTGCCTGGAGGGTTGGGCTGTTTTGTCTGAACTTCAACGCCGACGGGGCGGGGAAGGTGCGTTCGGCAAAGCTCTTCTACGTCGGGACAGCGGCAGGGCCGGGTATATACCAGTTGTTGCGCTAAACTGTTTTTACGTCATCATGATACACTGAAATCGGGGATATTTCATCCAAAAAATCGAGGTCGTCTGGTCACACTACCGGAAAGGCGGAGTGATATTACACACTTGGGAAGAATATGTCATTCGCCTTATAATCCGGTGCGTCTTATATGTGGACAAAGACACACATGGATACGTAAATTCAAGGTGCGCCTTATAATCCGAAAAATACGGTAAATGTGTGACTGCTATTAAATGTATGACCGAGTTCTGGGTTTCACTCCAGCTTGCTCCTGCCACATGTCGATGTGCTTTTTGGCAAGGCACTTAACCCCTTGTTGCCTACCGATCTGCGTATCGGTGTATTGTGTGCGTTGTGATTGGGTGGATGTGGCTCGAGTCGGTATGACTGCAGTACATAAGCTCAGTCCATCTAACTTTTGTAACATCTTAGTTTGTTTTTTTATGTGCATTATGAAATATCACAGTAAGAAATGTTCATATTTTCTATTTATTTCCAAAGAAATCCTCATTTGTTTCTTATTATTTGAAACTCAGCATCCTTCTTACGCCCACTCTTCTCCTTCTTAAGCTTACTTGCTTTCTTTACCTGAATGTCCCCTCTCAGGGACAACACCGGGACAACTATTATCTAAAACTAGGCTTTTCGCTGTTTCAGGTTTAGGGAATAGCAACTTAAGACCCCCGCCGTCTGCTCCATGGACCAATGGTGGCAGCAGGACATTCCTTCATAAACAGTCCCCTCAGAAAGCGAGAACTTCTGCACAAACCTCCCCACAGAAACAGTCGACCTTGACCAACTTCTTTCAGCCAGTCAACAAGAAAAGGTGATCATCTGATAGATTTTTTTTTTTTTTCAAACAGAGATGCTAAATATAGAAAAGCATTATTTTGGTTAGAACAGACACACTTTTCACTGGCATCAGCAAAGACAGACAGGAAACATTAGAAACTTTTAGATCAGGTACAGCGATTACAGACAGCTTTTTGGAGACCAGCAGTTCATGATGACTTTAAAGGGGACATGTCACGCCATTTAATGCCTTTCGACATGTAAATCATTTAGTTTCAGCCTATATGAAGTGGAACAGCAATGCTTTGGTTTGAATTCCTCATTTAATTTACCCCCACAGCCACCCTTTTACCCCTTTACTCATTTTGGTGCGGTGCGGCCCCTTTAAATCTAAAAAAGTCACTTCACACCCCGTTTGCAGAGCGTCCCATTTCGGACATTTTTCTAGTGGACGGCGTAATCAATTGTGAGGGTTAATACACCCAACAACCAAACATCTTCACTTATCCGCTTGCATCCTCAGCATTCTTAGACTTGGACTACAAAATTGCAGAGAAAAAGGTAAAGGTGGCGGATTTGTGAAATTGGTTAACCTGAAGTCTGTGACCTTGTTTAACAAATCCGCAACAAATACTGTGACATTGTTGTTCATAAAAGACAATAGAGAAAAGAGAAAACTGAACGTATTGAAAAATAAAATAAGATAAGATAAGATGGTCTTTATTGATCTCACAATGGAGAAAAATATGACCCAGAATGAATATAAAGATATCTACTCAGCTCCTGGAGAGACTACATTCAGCTTTTCTGCACTCATAGACACTTCAAGTACACAACAGAATAATAGATTTTGTTGTGAAAGGGCTGGAAAAGTGTGTTTTGCACAACATGTCCCCTTTAAAATCTACTCTGTGTCGCAGTAAAACACCGAGCAGCAGTTCATGAGACATTTTCTGTTCAAGTTCGTCAAATAATCAGCACAGATATCCTTTTGTTCTTCCTTAAATGGTCTTAGGATTGTGATGATTATAGTTATTAGGACACAGAGCAGAATCACCTGTTTGGGGAAACATCTTAATTTTTATTCTCACAGTCAAGCTTCAGATACTAAACTTAATTTTTAAAGACGAAGCGATTATAGCGCACAGTTAAAATAGGCTCTAAACTTGGATTACAGAAACTTCTTTGATCTGTAATTATGTGTTGAGTATTTTGTTTTAGCTTTCACCCCAGCCATCATTCTGTTTCCTCTCTGTGTCGTCAAGACCTTTAGAGGAAGACTCCTCGCCCGTCATGTCGGCACCAAAGCGGCCGGCTCCTACGTCAGCCGTCACTTCGCAGGACACAAACTCACCCAGAGGTTGTAAAGAAATGCTCACGCTCAAGGGACATCCAGCTGTGTCCGAGACTCCACTGGAATCTGTGGAGGATTTGGTCGCAGGGCAGGCACGGGTTCTCTCAGAGGAAACGCGGAGCAGGAAGAGGAAGGAGACGCAGGAGGAGATACAGCTGGATGAACTGGAGTCCATTATGTCCATGGATATGGACTGCCTGGACGACGAGCTCCCGAGTGGCCACGGCCAGAAAGGGCAGCTAACGGTGCACGGTTTGGCCAAACAGAAACCAGCTTCGCTCACTGTTGAGTCTTCGGCTAAAAGGCAGCGCGTCCACCTAGAGCAAAGTGACAGAGTGGGACGGAGGCCTGATTTGGGCTTGGAAAAGGAACGTCCCCAACAGAACCACAGAGAGCAACCCATTAAGACGGAGCGGGTTCATCACACAGACAGCCCTACACCTTATCACCACCCCAGTAAACCTCCTAAAAAGTCTGCTGCAAGTGCAGCTGAAGAGAGGCAGGCTTTTGAAGAGGATGAAGCGTCTTTTATTGAGGTTGAAGACAGTTTTACTCTGAAAGGGATTCAGCTTGCAAAGGCAGAAAACCGTATGTATACTAGCTTCAGTTTATCGTTTCCTTTTCCTGTTCCTGCAGGATGTAGAGCTACTCCAAGTAGATATTCCCCAGCCAGCAGAGGAGACCAAAGCATCTGTTAAACCTGTAAAGATCAAGGAGGAGGTGCAAGTAAGTTCTCTGGAGAGAAATCTCAGATTTTGTTGGTGCTCCTCCAGAAACATCAAATCTCAGAGAAAACAACAACCAGCAAGAAAATGGTTTCAAACACGCAAGCTTGTTTTTCTCAGGGAAAACTTTATTTTCAAAAAATGTGCTCATTTTAATGCAACTTTCCTAGAAATACGCTAATCAGATTTCTGATTGATTTACAATCTCTGGATTTTATAAAGCCTTGTCCTGTTGATACTGGATTTAGCTGTTTCCCATTTCTCCATAAGAACTAGAATCTAACAAGACATAAGAACAGACTTCCTGCTTTGGGTATTTACTAATTATTTCTATGAGCAGAAATATTTTTGCAAATTCTTAAACAAAGAAAACCTCTTAGATCTCCAAAAGGCTGTCAACATCTCCATATCCTGTGTTTTAAAGATTAAAAGGATACAACGGCAACTTTGGTGCATCCTTCCTGTTATCTGCAGAAAGCTTTGCTCTCTCTCTCTCTCTCTCTCTCTCTCTCTCTCTCTCTCTCTCTCTCTCTCTCTCTCTCTCTCTCTCTCTCTCTCTCTCTCACACACACACACACAGTTTGCAGTAACCACAAAGATGTCTCAGTAGCCGTGTTTCTATCAATGTTTTTTTTATGCACATATTTTAGTATCGTATTAGAAAAGATTGATGGAATTTAAAAATAACTTCCTCAGTTTCACAAAACATTTTTTAAGCTTGGTTAAGGTGGATTTTTTATTTTTTTTTCTCTCAAAAAAAAAGTTAATGTGCAAAGCGGGAGATGGAAAAGTTATTTACTGAAGCAAGTTCTGACGTAGGCAAATTTGACCTCATTTGACTGATGGTTAATATAAAAAGCTAAAAAAAAAACTGAATGCTAAGCTAATAATAAATCACTAACCTGAAAATCCATAGGACATTAAAACTCGCTATACAAACAACAACTCACTGCAGAGGCGTGCGAGACGGAGCCGCTTTTATACCCCAAAGTGGCAGAGCTGCCGACATCAGTCATTCTTGCCGACGTCACAAAATCTTTTAAGCCAATAGCAATCCTGATTCTAAATTCAATGCAAGATGGTTGTTAAACCTTAGGACAGCGCCACACTGGTGCCTTTAGACACAAAAGTAAACTTTTAGTCTTCATCTTTACTCAGTAGAGGCGTCTACAAAGAAAAATGTTCAGTTCAATGTGATCACTGACTCAAATAAATGAAATGAAATGAAAATCAACCAGTTGAGATCCACGGCCAGCTTCTTGGTGCATCTTATCATGTGACTTTAAATATACAACCAGTTCAAGAGTAAGATAAGTTCTGTAGTGCAAAAAACTTTTACAACAGGTGGGTTACAGTGGAAAATGTGACCATAATGAAACTTTTTAACAATCACTTTGAGTTTGTATTTGTACAGAAAAGTACATTATAAATGCTTGTTATAAGGAATGTTTACCAGATCCCTTCTGAGTTGATATATTTTAAATTTTTTTATGTTTGTAGGAGTCAAAGATCGATGAAGACCTTCCCAAGCAGCTGCTGATGGTGGAGTTTAGGTCTCTCACCGTCACCGCCCCTGCAAAACGCAAACCGAAACCGTCCCACGAGAACGGACACGTCAAGAACTTCAAATGTTTCCGGAAGGTCAGACAATGAAGTTAATTTGATGAAGGCTGAGTTTGTAATTGTATACCATGAATATTGAAAGTGACAACAATTTTTGTGTTAAATAAAACCAGACAGGCAGATTTTAATTGGAATCAGATTTGATTAATTCAGACCAGCAACCCGGTGGAGTCCAAAAGTATTCACACGCCGTGAGCAGTATTTTATTTATGTGATAGACCAAGACATGGCAGTAAATAATTGTACAGTAACCATATTGATACTTAACAGGGTAAACCTTCAGAAATATATCTTTCTATTTGAAAGGGATATAATTTCCAGCATCTGTTCAGTTTCAGTATATTTTATTTTAAATGTCATTTTTCAGTATAGTTAATTTGCATTGTTTGTCGCCTGTTTTGCCACAGAAACGCCTTCCAGGTGCGGAGGGCTTCCCACACGTCATTGGAGGAGCCGACCTGCTGGTTCACAACAGGGGAAAGAACTCGGATCTGGATGAATGGCTGAAAGACGCAGCTGAGGTACTGAGCTCCCTCCTGTTTGTTTGGTTGTTTCTGTCTTTTAAATGATGGAGGCGTCCTTGATGGTAAATGATATCCTCACAGGAGGAGCGTCAGACCAGGAGGGACGAAACGATGGGAGACGATCTGTTCAGGTGAGGAACTGGACCTCATTTCTTGTCAGATGGTGATGTGAAGTAACATTATCCTCTCACAGTTTCCAGACATAACATTGTAAGAGTTATGAACAGCACCCGCCACGTTTATTGCCCCCCCCAGTAAAAAGCATTGAAATCTATAAATCCTTTACTGCTGCAGCATAATCTCGTTCTAAAGTAAATGGGGAAAATCCACCCATTCATTTGCTCAGTATGGGGGAAAACATCTCACATTAAAAAATAAATCACTAGTGGAATAATTTTATCAGTTAATGTAAAATAAATGCATCTTATTTTTATACTCTTGTTTATTGAACAGAGTCTAGAAACCTCTCATTAGTATTTCTCTGGGGCACAAATGCAATGTGAAACTGAGGCTCAAATCTTTAAGCCACTCTACAAAAGTGAGGAAGACAAGAGCTCATGCCATTGAAATAGGACAGATGTATGAGCTTCATCAGTTCTGAAAGGGCGTCTCGCTCAGACTTGCTCATATCTATAGTACAGAAACTGTTACAAACCAGACTGGGCGAGGAACTAAGTTTATGTTGCCTCCATATGCGGTGAGGAGGATGGTAAGGGGCGCAAGACGTCTCCAAAGCTTGCAGCAAAGACGGACATCTTGGGGTCACCAAATCTCCATAAAAACCAGTAGTTGCTATCCACTCGCCAACCGGTTGCTCAAAGGACACTTAGGTTGAACTTTTCAGCAACAAACACTACCGAACAGTATGAATAGGTAGAAAACCTCACCTCTGCTGTGAAGCACGGCGGAGGATCTCTGATTCTATGGGCCTGACTCCCCTTGTTAGATTGCACAGAGCCGTGAACACCTTGAAGTGCCCGGACTTTTGATTAAAACTCCAGAGAACCGAACGTGGGCTTCTCACTGGATCGTTCAGCGAGATAAATATCCAAAATTATTGCCGCATCAAACGTTTTCACTGAGATTGTTCACTGGGGAGGCGATCAACCTTTTCCATGGTGATGTCAGTCCTCAGACCCTAAGCCTGCTGGGTGAGCTGAAGAGTTGGGAGCATAAAGAAGGAGCTAGGACTTGTTAAAGACCCCCCCCCCCCCCCTTTCCCCCTGCATGCTTTAACCTTGTTAAGTATGTTAGCAAAGACAGAGCATGGTGCTATTAGCAGAAGGTGGTGCCACAAAGTATTAACACCAGGTTTTTTTTATTTCAACTATTTAATAAAAATACGCAAATAAAGGTTGGATTTTTACAAATTTAAGACAGTTTTCTCCTGCAATAAATTTGAAATATATTTTCAGGATTTCTCCGCAGCGTCACCAGAGGAGTCAGTAAGTGAGGGGAGTGCTGAGTTCATTAATTTAATCGTAGTTGCTCTTAAAAATAGGCATTTCTCTCTGTCGTCATGATCATGCTTTAAAAACATCAAACTGATAATTAGGGGTTCGTTCGACCAGCTTCAGCTCGAGCCAATCAGAAGGTCCCTCGTCACCGTGGGTTGTCAGGGCAACGGCGGTGACGTAAGCCGGCGGTGCCTTGTTTTCTTTGACTAAGCAGAATAGAGATGGACTGAGATCGTTTTTTTTTTTTCTTTTTTTTGCCTGCGTGTCAGGGCTGAGGTGTTTGATCACTTGAGTCATGCTCGGCCACTCATACATAACATGGAAGCAGACTCTGCTGCTAAGAAAGTAGTCCAGCTTTTTTTTTTTTCTTTTTTGGCGAGAGGGACTCAAAACAAGTTTCCAGACGCCGTTTTATAGGAAGCTTGTTTGTTTTGCACTGTTCAAACATCATCTTGTGTTTTACTGCGCTTCGTTTGGGCTGTTTTTTTTTATTGTTTCAAAACGCCACTGAGCTCATTGATCGGTGATACAGGAGGAATGTTAAAAGCCCATCCTGACGCGGACAGATGTTTGAGCCCTTTTCTCCTCGCCTCTGTGTGTTTTTCAGGTACAATCCCTCTAAACTGACCAAGAGAAGATGAAATACCTCCATCCTTTCGCACTCGGAGGACCGTTTCTCTTTCCCAAGTCTGTGAAGATCTGTCTAAAAGAAAGCGTGATGCATAATGTTTCTGTTTTAGCTGTTTTCCGTTCTTCCTGCTTGTTCCAGCGCGCCTCTAAAGATGTCACTGACAGCTAGCAATGTCACGAAGGAGACTCACGTTTCCGGGATTTTTTTTTTGTCAATGTTTTTATTTGTCAATAATAAAAAACAATCAATACAAAACATAAAAAAAATCCTTCAGTTATATGAGAGATCCTACACGTTGACAGCATCTTCTCATTCGCTTTACCCGGTTTCAGGAGAACCTGGGACTTGAGCAAAGATTCAAGTGTGACTTTCTTATCTTTTTTTTTGAGCCATCTCCAGCAAGCTAAACCCTTCAGGCACTTTTTCCATTTTTGAAACAGCTCAGATAAGTAGTTTTGTTGCCAAGCAAACAACGCTTGGCCACTCTGTGCACATAGTCTTTATTTTTAAGGGAAAGTGCTTTGTTAAAGTTAGGGAACAAGTCAGCATTTGGTAGGAATTGTACAGTAATGAAAGCTTTTTCAGTGTCAGATTGGCTTCACGGTGGCCGAGAGTGTTAGAAAACTGGCTTTAAATTTAAAAGGAAAATATTATGGGAGTTATTTGACCTTTTTCATGCACATTTGTGCTAATGTATCAAGTTCACATATTAACACTAAAAATAAAAAAAGGTCATGCAAAAACCAGTATGTCTCAGCTGGATTCTTCAGCCTTATATTTTTTGTCTGCTGGTCCCTGTGCGGTTACATCCTCCAGCAGAACTCTTCCCACATCTTCTGTCCTCCGCTCACTCTCTTCAGCAGCCGCTGCCAGGCGATGTCTCATGCCGACTTACATGCATTTAATTATTAAATATTGGAACAAAACGCAGCAAAAGAAAGCACTGAGTTATATAACTTAGCTGAAAATAACAGTTAACACTGCTAACATCGGCACTAGGCAGCTTTTTGGTTACAAAAAACAAGCAACTTAAACATTAATGTGTTAGTGGAAAAAGTAAACTGACAACAAAGATGGATATTTAATGGGTGAGGGGCAGAAGTTGACTTTATATTAGGCCTAAAATGTCACGTCGGAGGAAAGAAAACAGGAGAGGTGTGCAGTGTAGTTTGTACTGGTGCATCTCAACACATCACTATATCAACTAAAAGTTGGTATATTTCAGTAATTGAATTCAAAACATGAAACTGATTTATTTAATAGATTCATTCTGGAGAAGGTGGTATATTTAAAGCAATTATTTCTGATCATTTTTAGCTATGGCTGATGAAAACCCAAGATACAGGTTCTGAGAAAATTGGATTATTACACAAGTCCCAATAAAATATGTATTTTTAATGTGGATGTGTAAATCCAAGTTGAATACTCTTACTGCATCAGTGCGGCGTGGCATGGGGGTGATCGGCACTGAGGTGTAATTGGAGCCCAGGTTACTTTAATAGCGGCATTCACCTCATCCACATTGTTGGATTTTGATCCTCCATGGGTCGCTGTGCTCACAAAAGGAGGCTTTGGTGCCTTCAGCAGTGCAGACGGGTATCAAGTACTGCTGGAAAATTAAAGGAGCATCTCCATAAAGCTTGTCAGCAGAAGATGGCTTCAAGTGCTGTAAAATCTAAAGATGGCGACAATGACTGAGGACTTCACAAAACCCAGTGGACCAACACCTGTAGATGACATGGCACCCCCGATCACTGGAAACTTCACATTGGACTTCAACCAACATGGGTTCAGTGGCACTCCCCTCTTCCTCAAGACTATGAGACTGATATCCAAATAAAATGTTAAATTGTTTTCATCTGAAAAGAGGACTTTGGACCACTGATTAACATTCGGGTTAGTTTTCTCCTGGGGCTTTCTTTGGTCCAGGATTTAATGCCTGGTGGCTCTCGCAGCTGGGACTCCACCAGCAGTCCTAAGTTTGTGGCTATTCCTTAAACTTGAATGGGTTTTGTTTATTGTTGTTGCTTGTGGACCTTTGTCTACTCCCACTTTTTCCTTCTATTTAACTTTGATAATGAACTTCTGTGTCTTACCCTCCTTGAGCCTTTCAGTGACTTTCTGCTGGACAGATTTCAAGTCAACATTCTTTCCCTTGACTATGTGGCATAACGTTTCTGTATCAAAAATATTTTTTGGTGTTTGTTGTTATGCATTTTACAAGGTTTCAGTAAAACTGAACTTTGTGCTTTCTTCAGCTGTTAGCCATGATCATCACAATTAACAAGTAAAAATTTGAAGTATACCACTCTTGTGTTTTACCTCTTCGACTGAATTACCGAAATTAACTTTTGACAATGTTCTAATATACTGAGGTGTACACAATACGGCATCCTAGTGTGTTGGGGAAAAAAATGACCACAGAATATGAAAAGGTTAGAATGAAAGGAAGCTGTATCATGACAGCCACCACTTTTTTGGCACCGGATGAAGTATTTTACTGTTTACTGTAGCTTAAATCAGAATAAGTAACAAAAGTTTCCCATGAATGGTATATTTAAAAAAAAAAAGTTGTGCGTTGTTTCACATTCTTAGGAAACTTTATTACATATTGTAATGATAGATTTTATCTGTTATAATAAAATTATTTGTTAAAAAGTACAACATTAGAGGCTGAGGTCTAAACTTGTTAAATTGAATAAAACTAATGTCCTAGATGAGTGGAATGCAAAACAAACAGCTTTTTCAAGAACTTTACTGATAAATGGAAGATTTGAAATGTGCCAGTAGTTTTGCTATACCAGCTTGTCCAAATTATTCTTTGTGAACAGCTGTTTGATATAAAAATATTAATATCTCTAAATAAATAAACACATATCAATTGATTAAATTGTTAATTGCACTGGTCCTATCCTCTTTTGTAAAATGTATGTTTTCATATTTACAAGAAAGAAATGTTTATTTTTCTGATATTGGAACTCTCTCTCTCTCCCGCCATATGCATGTTGACGGTCTTGATTTAGGGGAGCTGAGTCCAAACTCAGGCCCCACTTTCCTGATTTTTGTGAAAATCTTTTCTTCAGATGAAATTGAATGTTGGTCTGTGCAATATACAAAGCTTGAGACATTATTTTGTAACCTAGCCCTGCTTTAAACTTCTCTACATCTTTCTCCTCGACCTAGCTCCTAGAATCCTTGGTCTTCATTATACCGTTTGTTCACAAATGTTCTCTAGCAAACCTCAAAGGCCTTCATTGAAAAGTTGTACTAAGATTCATTTATGGTTTTCAATGGTTGGGCGATTTCTGAAGAAAATTGTTTGGACTGTATTCTGTTTAGAGGTATGTGAATAAAGAGGTCTGAATATATATGCAGGCTACACTTATAGACTTTTTTGAAAACTGGATTTCCTCTGTTCCTCAACCATGTTGATCTTTTACATAAAATCCAAAATATAATACATTCAGGTTTCAAGTTGTGTGACAAAATGCGACGAATTTCAAGGGTTCTGAATAGTTTTGCATGGCATTGCATTTGCATAGAAAGCATTTTGAGTTGTAATATCACCAAACTAATTGTACTAATCTGGCTTTAATTACATCAGAAGCTAAAACGAGAATCTACTGGAATAAAAAGAGAAAAGCTTCAATAATTAGAGCCCTTAAGACCTCTTTTAGACCTTAACCTGTTGGGTCGGCTGTTGTTCATCTGTTGTCTGTGTTATGGTGCAGATACCACCACTTGATATGTTTTTGTAAATGGGACGCATGTCAGTGTAGCAGCTATCGATTACATGTCTACAGGTACCAGCTTTCAGGATATATATCATCTAAAGTTCTTTGCTTTGAATGTTAACTCTAGAGTTGTTAGTAGACTGCCTAAAGACACACTGAGAATAGAGAAATAACCCTGATTAAAACTAGGTCCAGTATTGTTATATAATGACAGATCAGCTATAAACAATTGGCACACATTATCCTGAACCAACTGAAACTTCATATTAAGTCAGACAAACTAGTGTACATCCACTGTCTTTTTGGCTTCATGAACATAGAAAACCTATAAGCTTAGATGATAAAACACTGCATCAATGATCAAAGTAGATTTAAAAAAAATGGATTTTACCAGTCTTTTTCTCCATGAAACCTGTGCATTAAGACCAGACTCTTATGTTTTCCTGAATCTTTTTAAATGAAGTTCTTCACCCCATTGCTTATAAGCTTGTCTCTCTTCTTGAGTCTTTTCAGCAGACAGGAGGCGATGCCTAAAGCGCCGCCCTTCAGAAATCGGACAAAATTGTCTCCCACCAACGGGCCCATGGCAAACAGCCCTGGCTCCTTGGTGCACTCAAAGGTGTAAGGGTTGATGTCGATGGGGTTCTGCTTGCAGGAGATCGGTCTGGTCGGGTCCTGTCCCAGGTACTGGCCCTGATCTTTAAGGAAGAACAAGTTGGGGTTGGTCCCGATCAAGATCAGGGCCATTGAGATCTTGAACGCTTTAAGAGAGTTGTCCCCTTGTAGCAGACACTTCATGTCAGACTGGAACGAGACCACACAGTGTTCGGGGAAACTGGTGTAATCGGGGAAAAGGGTGATGCCAGAATCTACAGTAGTGCTCCCTGCAGAAAACTGGGGTTTAGGGCACATCTTGGCACATACTGAAGTGGCAATGCTAACTGCCTGGGGTCTGTTGGAGGAGGACGAGGAAGCCACATTGGTACAGGTCTGGGAAGACATCATGTTGTACACTTTGTGGTATTCTGGGTACAGGGTCTTGGGAAGTTGCTTAAAGATGAGGTCTTGGTTGTCAATGTTCTTCCGGAAAGCATGGAGCACTCTAATTTTGCTATTACATGCACACAGAACTGCGTCGGCAGCACTTAAACCAGCGCCTACAACTAAAACCGGATCAGAGTTTACATCCAGTTTTCCCTGGCTTACAGCCAAGCCCAGGTCTGAGATACTGTGGAATACAAAAGGTAGATCTTCCCCCTCTACACCTAATCGGACTGGAGAATCGGATGCACCAGTGGCCAGGACAACGTTCTCAGCAAACAGGGAGAACGAGACATGAGTGTCATTCTGTACCTGGCGATAACCTCGGATTTCCCATAGAGTGCCTCCTCCTCCTCCATTGTTTTCACACTCTTTGCCATTCTCCTCAAAGCGCCCATTCCCACCTTCAACCATCCTTTGATCATTTTGGCCATTTTCCAGACCATCTAACTCATTCCCCCGGAAAAGTTTCTGAACAGAGGTCACATAAGTGTTTTCAACAAAATTCTTTTGCAGACCCTTTAGCTTCACATAGTCTTTGTAGTAAGATGATATCTCCTCTGGGGTAGCTCTGTCACTAGTTACATCCCTAAAGAAGAAGATGTGGACAATGAGAACACGAGTACACAATGAAACTAAAGCGTGATCCATCTCTATTGCTTCAGGCTCTTTTTACCTTCGTTGCCCATTGGTTAAATCTCTGTAGTTGACTCCAGGAAGCTCCATCCAGATGCCAAGACTAACAGTCAACATGGAGCCTTCCATTGCCTGAGAAGAGGCAACCAACAGTGTGATCAAAGTGAAACAATTTGTTGACACAAAACCCAAATACTTTGAAGGCCTTTGCAGCATTAACTTACATGCCAAGCACCCCCAGGTGTTCCCTTTCCCAGAACCAGATGTGGGATTTGTTGATTCTTGTCCTTTCTCCACTTGAGGACTGGTGGGAACTCGTAGCCAAAGTCAGCATTGGGGTGTAGTAGTGTATCAAATAGCACGGCCACGGGATTCCTTGACCGACCCTCGAGACCTTCGCTCAAGTATTCCATATCCTTGAAAAAGTACAGTCTGCCCTCACACCTGAGGTACATGTATAGAAGAGCTTATGGGTGCACAAAAACGTTTCTCTACCTGTTCAGTGATGGGGAGATGCTTGGCCTCCTGCAGCTTCCTGTAGAGAATCGGGTTAGGGTGAACAGTTGCAGTGTCCAGGTAGGGCTTGTATCCACTTAACAGGTAGGACAGACAAATGCCTGATGGACCATTTCCTGCAAACAAATCATTGGTAAATCTGAGTACCCGGATACAATTAAGACCAAAAGAGTAAAAACAAGGCTGACCTGATAAAGGTAAGCAATATATTTTACCGATAATGACCACAGGGAAGGTAGGAGGGTGCTCTTGAGGCAGAGTGGTCTCTTCCAGAAGAGGCATGGCTGCAGCCTGGGCCAGAGACGGCGCTGAGGGAAAACACAAAAAAGGTTCCAGATATTTCTGGACTGATCCACGAAACGTTAAACTAAAGGCACAGTCTCATTCGTGCTTTTGTCTCTCTTGTGGGTCAGATTATTTCAACAGGTTTGAACTGGCTAGCTTTCTTTGTCCACCAATGTTGTTGTTATCTTAGATCCTGTCTCTTTCCACCATCACCAGCTGACTCAGAAACGTACACACTGAGGGAGAGGGGGGGGACCTTTATTCATCTGTGGCATTGTGCTTCCACACACATCAGTGACCCGCCCTGTCTGTCTGGGATTTCAGACACGTGGAAACACCCCGCCAAAACACAACGTGCCCCCTGGTTTTCTCACTGCTGTCCGTCGACGCCCACACACACACCCCCTGTCTCTTCACTCATGGCCTGTGGCGAGGCTAGCCTCTATTAACCCCGCCACGGCTCCCAAAACAAAAGGGTGTTCTCATGAGATAAACGTGGGCCTGGGTCTGTCGCGAGCATGCGCAGTGTGACTGGTGCGTTACGAAACAGTGCCATTGTGTGCCCGCCGGGCAGCAAATCCCCCCTGATCACTTGTCCGACTGGGCCCTAATCCCACTCGGGCTGTTTATGTCTTTGCTGGGTGAGAATGTGGTCCTGGCATGCTGACAGACCACTCAAAGGTAATCTCACCAAAAATGTACCCATTTACACATCGCTCAACTGCCCTATGTTTTGTAAAACAAATGAATTAAAGGGGACATATGATGCAAAATCCACTTTTTTAGCCCTTAAATACATTATGTTGTGGACTTGGAGACTAGGAGTGCAGAAGAATTGAATGTGGTGTCTCCAAGAGCTGTGCACATATTATATTCTCAGTCATATTTTCCAAGCCGTTCAGTTTTCTCTGTTCTCTAGATCTTTTTGCACAATAATGTTACATTATTTGCTGTGGAGCTGATAACCAAGGTCTTAGACTTCTGGTAACTAATTTTGTAAATCTGCTATTTTCATTTCTCACCACAATTTTGTAGTCCAAGCTGAAGGACGGTGAATCTACAAGTGGACAAGTGAAAATGTTTAGTTTTTGGGTGTAAAAACCCACACAACCCACATTCATTGCAACGTCCTCCAGCATAATACAAAAATGGCCAAACAGGGTGGAGTGGAATGCTCTGTAACCTGGAGGGGGGTGGGGTCTGAAGTTCCTCCTTCGCATTTAAAGAGACCACACCAAAACGAGTTGCTCTCAGGAGAAAAAGAGGTTCTGTGGTGCAACAATTATGAGGAATTCAGACCAAAGTATTGCAATTACATTTTAGATAAACCACTACTGAAGGATTTAAATGTGAAAAGGAAGGATTTAATGTCCCCTTAAACTGTTGCTACGACCAAACCTGATTACTTTCTAGATCTGCAGTATCAAGAAATCACTTGAAAGAAACCCAGAACAACAAGCACTGCAAATTTATGTAATTGAGCCCTTCACTCTGCTATCCACCAGAAAATCTTGAAGGAGAATCTCCGGCCACAGTTTGTAATCTTAAGCTTACTCCTGCGTTATGCAGCAGGACGATGGTCCAAAGTGCACCATCAATTACCCCCCCCCCCCCCCCCCCCCCCCCCCACCCAAAAAAAAAAGACAAAACAAAGGTTTTGGAATGGCCTAGTCAAATCCTGCACTGGAATCCAGTTGGGATGCTGCAGTGTGAGCCAAAACAGGCCATATATGCTGGAAATGTCTCTTTTGTGACTGAAATTAAACAATTCTGCAAAGAAGAATGGGTCACATTTCCTCCACAGCAATGTAGAAGAATTATTACCTGTTATCACAAACCCTTGATGGCAGTTGTTGCCACCTAGGGTGATGTTGGGCTTAAGTACAATTACATTCACATACCAGTTTGGTTTGAATAAAAGCATTATTTGAAAGCTGCTTTTTGTAATCATTTTAAGTATCCAGCTGAGATATAAATGTGTTTGATGATCTAAAAAAAATCATCTGAAAAAAAAAAGACGTGTAAGCGTGAGACAAACAGCACTGTAAATAAAAGATGGAATGAAAAAGCTGATCAGGACTTACGGTATTTACAATCTCAAATACATATATATATATATATATATATATATATATATATATATATATATATATATATATATATATATATATATATATATATATATATATATTGCAGGTGTTGCATCAAATACCTCTGCCCAAAATAAACCGGAAATGATGCAACAGCTGATTTCCATGCATCATGTGCATGTGTTTTCAAATGTTACATCACTAGAAGGACACTTGTAGGCTGGAAATCTACCTAATATATTAGAAAATATTGCCTTCATGCAGGTTTGGTAAAAATATAATACAATTCTGATAAAAATAGATTCCTTGAGTAAGAATGGTTTAAATGTGTATGGGACAACAACTGTTGAGTGAAAAAGTGGGACTCTTGTTAAGGAGATGCCCTTTTTTTTATTTTTGCTTTTACTGTTGTAGTTGCTCACCCACTTATTACTTTGCAGCACTTCCCAGAATACTATACTATATTCTAGCAAATTATAGTGAAAATAACTCAAACAGCTTGTGTTTCAATAAAGAACAAAGCATGAGACCTACTTCAGAAATTCGTGTATGACACATGTTCTAAAACAGTAATTTTCTTCTATTAGGCCATTAGATTGCCCCATCCCAGCAGGTGAGTTACAAAACCAGACTAAATCCGAACCAGGAACAGAGCATATATTAATATGGATGCTGCTGCATCACACCCGACCGGATGAAGTAACTGATGCAGCATTTCATCCACAGCATCCTCGCCGTAACAGGCTCACCCCTCCTTCTGCTCCTCCGGACTCTGCGCAGCCTTAGGTCCGACAAGGAGCACATGCTGCAGCCACTACGTTCCCGTCGTTGCATAATTTAGGTCAAGCTCACATGCATCCCTTACTCTCTCTACCCGGAACCAGGCGCTCTTACCGTGCTGTGATTTATCTCTCTGTCCTCACTCAGTCGCGTCCAGTTATCACGACCCACGGCAGCACTCTCCAACCGTATAAATAGACACAGACCGGTGGGAGGATCTATTGCTGTCTGGGGTCTCTGGAATGAGATAATGAGGCAAACCTCTCCCTCGACATCATGCAGGCGCACACAGAAACACACACACATACACACACACACATACACACACACGCTCACCTATGTCGGTGCGGTTGAATCCGACCAGACCCGGTGTGCGCAGGTCTGATCAGCCCCAAAGTTTAAACGGAGCGTTAGATGTTCTCAGAGTCCCGACAGAGGGGAGTTTTAAAGAGACAAGCCGGGTGATGCGTCTGCTCCTCCGCGGCCACATGCGCACCTCGGCGTGCGCGGCGCCAGCGCGTTCACGGGAGCGAGATCAGAGCATCTCAGCATCTTCACAGCGCCGCCGACGCTGCTGCTCAGCGAGCAGCCTTTGCTCACAAAAACAAAAAAAAAAGTACACTATGCCTTGCTAAAGTATTCACGCCCCTTCATCACGCTTGTCGTGTTACAACACCAACCGCAATATATTGTATTGGGATTTTTTTATTTTTTTATTTTTTTGTGATAGGTCAAAACAAATAGACTGGGGCAAAGGTTCACCTTCCAGCAGGATGACTCCAAACATACAGGCCAGAGCTAAAATAAAATGGTTCAGATCAAATGTGCGTTTGAATGACCAAGCAATGCAGTTAAGAATCTGTCCAGAGACTTGCTGTTGCCACATGCAGTCTGCCCTTTGACTCTTTTGCAACAAGGAAAGTCTTTAGATGACTAGCAGCGACGGTGAAGAGGTTGCATGAAGTATTGACTCAAGGGAAGCTAATTACGCCACACTTTTCAGATTTGCAGCTGTAAACAGTGTTGAAAGGCACCATTTTCATTCTATGCAATGATGAGCTACTGTGTGTCTTGGTCTCAAATCCCAATAACCCCAATTTTGTGATTATAACGTGACATTTTTTGGGGAGAGGGGTGTGTGTGATAAACTTATTGACTTGGATCACCTTTTCAAAGAAAATAAAACACGAACTGCGCAGCTGAAGCATATCCTCCCAACAACATAACATTACATGTGAACGCTATATAACATGTTTATGGTCATGGCTTGAATCGTTTGCACATTTTTATTGCTCCATGCTTTTTCCAACACAAAAAGGTACTGTATATTTATACATTTCCCCCATTGAGACTAAACCGAGGCAAGACAATGTTAATATCGAATTAATGAATGCTTATTTCTTTAGAAGAAATGTTTCATGTTCCTGAAGGTTTTTGTCATATGATGCATTGCAGTTCACTTTTTGAACACATTTAGGATATTACAATATTTATACAACATATCCTGTATCTTTCTTGTTCCCTACACTTTTAAAAATCCTAAAATTTAGTTTGCTTATTATCAGTATTATCAGAATATTAGTAGTCCCTTTACTTTTACTTTTATTTTGCAGCCTTGCCTAAGAGAAATATAAACAATAAACAACATGTTTGCATATAGTCATACAAATAGTATATTTGGCTATCGTATAATAGTAATAGACAAACATAATACAGGTTCCATAAACAAAATGTTTTTTTTTCTATAAAGCCTATATGTTGCTGTAGTTTTTGTTTAATGACGGGCTTATTGCGATGGTTCCAGAAACATGAATAATGTGATCTTTATCGGAGCTTCAGAAAGGTAAAACAATAAATGTACGAAGTTTAGTTAAATAGCTCCCTGTATATAATCTTCTGAAGAACAAAAAGCAAAACAAACGTCATGTTTTGTTTGCGATGGACGCACCTGTCAGAGCAGCAAATGGAAACCGTTCATTCCACGAGGTCCCGCCTCTTCCCCTCAACATCCAATCAGAAGAGAGGATCAATCACTTCCGGCTGCCTTCACACGACCTGAAAACACATGTCAGCTAACAGCTAGCAGTGGCGATAAACAGGATAAGCAGACATAAACGTCTCAGACAATGGTCCACATCAGTAGAATTTGCCTCCGCAAGGTAAATAAAAGCGACATTTATGCAAAATGACTTATCGGTGTTGTTTTAAACTATTTGACTTTAGCAGACTAGCTAACAGTCGGAGGCTTTTAAAAAAAGGATGCAGGATGCAAAATCAAACAGTTTCTCACACGTTTGAAAACATTCTATTCAACTTATTTGTTGGTATGAAGGAGGAAAAAAATAATTCAAACAACAAAACTTATTTAATGATTTCGGATTATTCAATTCCTCTGGCAGCTAATTTATATTTATTTATTGTTTATTTTTCTTGCACAATATTTCAAGAAAACATATACAATAATATTTCAAGAAAACTACTTTGTACTACTCTTCTTTGCAGCGCCTTGTAATGCTTTCAGTGCAAAAGCATTCAGCTCTTGATTGTTTTTTTTTTGTTTTTTGTTTTTTTGCACCAGAGAAAAAAGCCAGGAACATTTGGGATTTCATGTTACAGACCAACACATAATTGTGAAATGGACAGAAGGTTATACATGTCCTGATGCACTTGTATTCAGCCCCACTGAGCTTTGTTGAACCTATAGAGTCTAAAGCCTAGTTTGCACATCTAGTAGCTTAGTCACCATACTAACCCAATATTGCAGCAACGTTTTTGAAGGCGCATGGTTATTTTTGGTTGAAAAAAAAAATACTTTCAATATGACTATTGAAAATAATATGACAATCTTACTCACTCCCTGTGATGCTTTGTGACAGTCAATCATATAAAATCAATTAAAAATGTATTGCACACATGTTATGGTTTAGATCAGGGGTCTTCAACCCTGGTCCTCAGGTTCCACTGTCCCGCACGTTTTCCCGCAAATGATTGAGAATGTTTTATGTGATCATGTGATTTAAATGTATCACACCATTGATTGATTTATTGATTATGGTGACAGCCGTACTCTTACCACCACAGTTCTCAGCAGTTTAATATCAAATGGGTTTACAGGTATTTTAGGCAATGCTGGTGATGAACCATGAAGGGATTTTTTTTGGGGGATTATTTCAAATATATTATTTAACATACCTATACAGTATGGAAACTTTTTGGACAATCTCCGCCTGTATGTACGTGGAGGCCCCGGCGGGATGGCTCTGCCCCGCCTTGGAGGACATGGAGGAAACGGTGGAGATGTTTGGGTGGTGGCGACAAAGAACATGACTTTAAAGAGGATCAAGGACAAATACCCACTGAAACGGTTCCAAGGTGGACCAGGAGGCAACAGCAGGTCGGTGTCTGCAAACACAACCTGACTTTAAATCGTGGCGATCGCTTAAATAGATACATTTCACCTATCAGACATCAATGAATGGTTTTGTTGATCAGAAGTATTACATCTTTTTTACTTCAGTGTCCGAGCTCTAAAGGGAGAAAGAGGAAAAGACGAGGAAATCCCAGCGCCTGTTGGTATAACTGTCACCGATGACGATGGCAGAGTACTTGGTATGTTTTATGTCAATAGTTTAAATTCATAGGAAGTGTTTCTTTGGCAAAAAGATGTTTTTCTCATCCGTTCTTCCAAAAAAAGGGGAATTGAACGCAGAGGGTGATCGTGTGCTGGTGGCAAAAGGAGGACGTGGAGGCACGCCGTACTCTGCCTTTGAGCCCAAGAAAGGCCAGGCCAAGCAAATACGACTGGACCTCAAACTCATTGCTGACCTGGGCCTTGTAGGGTGAGTAGAAACTCACGCAACACTTTCTAATGTATTTACAATGGAAAATCCGGACGGTGTGGTTATGCCTCAGCACAATGTGGGCATGCTGATGATGTACGGAGCTAAAGGCAGGGCACTTGCTTCTGTTATCCGTCTGTTAGAGGTGGCTAAAGACTTTATGTGGTGGAGGTGGTTCATCAGGAAAGCTTCTCATTCACAATTATGAGCTACTTTTTGTTCGGTCTAACGCATGAGATCCTAGTAGAATAAATGGTACAAAAAAGATGTTTTTAGTTGTAGTGTGACAAAACAAAAAATGAAGCAAATGTCTTGAATTGTTTTACCATTTACTGAATTTTGGCTGAGACTTTAATGCTGAATTATCCTCTTGTTAAATTGCCATCAGGTTCCCAAATGCAGGAAAGTCATCTCTCCTCACAGCCTTGTCTAACGCCACTCCTCAGATTGCCAGCTATGCTTGTAAGAATATAGCAATTACAAGCTCAGTAAATCCGACGTCTTTTGCTTTTTTCTTTTCTTCTAAAGTTCTTTGTCTTTCAGTCACAACTTTGAGGCCAGAGATCGGCAAGCTAATGTATCCAGATTACAAGCAAGTATGTAAATTCTTACTAATGCCTACTGTATGTTTTTGAGTTTCCCCTCATCAATTGTTTTTATTTTGGCAGATCTCACTTGCGGATCTGCCGGGACTGATTGAGGGGGCTCACATGAACAGAGGCATGGGGCACAAGTTCCTGAAGCACGTAGAAAGGACCAAACAACTGCTTTTTGTGGTTCGTAGCAGCAACAATAACCTTCCAGATAAATACGTCAGCCTGGGTTTAGTTTTGGGGTGTTCTGTTTTCCTGCAGGTGGATGTTACTGGTTTCCAGCTGGCCAGTAAAACACCGTTCAGATCTGCCTTCGAAGCTGTGCAGCTTCTCACCAAGGTGAGTTTATTGCTGCGAGATGTGTGGATTATTTTCATGGAAATCCCACTTTTACTGCTATCGTGTCATAAATGTTTCTTTATTAGGTTTCACAAATAATATTAAGAGTCTGGAATTTGTTTTTCCTTGGTTTATCTGGGTATTGAAAAGTATTTGTTTCCCAATTTTATTTCTTATGTCATTTCCTAAAAGTTGTATCTGTCACATCCATGTGCCCCACCGTCCATCCATCCATTAGTCCGTCCATCATTTTTTTGCAGGTTTGCAAAAACTCTGGTCTCTGTTGAAATACTTGCAGTAAATTCACAGTGAAGTTAGGTGTTTATACTTTCAAAACATCTGAATCTGGGAAAATCTGAAAGTTTGACGTGAAGGAGGGCTTGCCGGTGGGGCAGGGTTAGCGTGTGCGACCGATATATGGAAGCCAGAAAAACCAGGAAGCAAAATGGGGAAAAATAAACACAGCTCTTTAACAAGCTCCATGGACCTGAGAGTCTCGTGCGTCCACAGCCTCTTCCTCCTAGCTGCTTGATTTCTCCTCACTAGCATAGCTTGCTTCTTAGTACGGGACAGATGCATATTTACTGCTGACAACAAAACAAATGACGCCAGCCCGGCAGCAGCGTGCAGAGCTGAGCCAGCATTGGCGCGGTGCTGGCAAGCGCACACCATGTTCTGTGTGGGGGGCCCTTAAGTCCTCGACACAGCAGTTCCAGGTTTCACTCTGGCCTGTGGACCTTTTGCTGCATGTCTTCCCCCTCTCTCAGTCCCCCTTATGTCAGCCTACTTGCAAAAAAGGCTGCTGGTCCCACAAAAAATGTTTGTAGGAACCTTGACTAATTCTTTGCTGTATATTCTGCGGAACTGGAATCCTAGTTTCACGTCACTGTCTCTATCACCTCTCTCTGAAGGAGCTGGAGTTGTACAAGGAGGAGCTGGTGTCAAAGCCTGCGTTACTGGCGGTAAACAAAATGGACCTGCCTGATGCTGAGGACAAACTGGAAGAGCTGGAAGAGCAACTGCAAAACCCAGAGGGTAATTTAGTTTGAGTGTTCAACACGGTTTGTTAAACACGTAGCTCAAATGTAAATCTAAATAGCTCAATTCAGTTATCCTTTCAGGTCCTGAACAGTTAATCTGACTGAATGCATGTGTTGGAGCAGGTTTAAGGATGTACTGACATCTAGTGGCAAAGATGCATATTGTAAGTCGCCATAAGCCCACAGCTACTGATATTTAAAGTATTTTATTATGGCATCCACTTAAAAACAAAGACTTAAATTTTTTTTGTGGCTAGAATATATGTATAAATTCCTATTCGTCTTACTTTTTTGTGACCCAGTTGTAAATTTATTGGAAGTTTTGCCTAAAATGGCGAAGCTGATGGTGTATTGTCACTTTAGATTTGCCTGTTTTTCTCCTCCATCCACAGCGTTCACACATTTGCTGCCAGATGATATGATGCCGAATAACTTCGTAACATTCAGACACGTGATGCCCGTTTCCGCCCTCACCGGGTTCGGCGTCGACCGCGTGAAGAGCTGCATTCGGCTCTCCCTGGACGAGCGCGCCGCCATGGAAATGAGCACCGTGCACCAGGAAAAGCTGCAAGCGCTGAGGCACCAACTTCATGAACATTTGTGAGAAACCGTGGACCAAATCTCACTCAAGCGGCGTCGGCAGGACACAATGAGTTCTGTCAGCTAAAACAAAGCATGATGGGAAGCATTTATCTGTCAAGGAACACTTGAGAAACAAAAAACTGTCCAGCGTCGATTGGAGGAATTGTTGTCTACAAGTCTGGAACGTTGAGCCGCTTCCTCTGACTTTCTGGTGCAAAGCAGCGCCGCCTACATGAAATGAAGAACATTGTTTCTGTTTCAGCCAAAGGCTCACAAAGATTATGGTCAAAGTCATTATTGTGTGCACTTTAAATGCTTTGAAAACGTCCCAACATACCGCATCCACAATGTTTCAGGCAATATGTGGAAATACTGTTGTTGAGGGTTAGTAGTGTTTGATTGATTCTAACTCAATAAACTTAGGTTTGTGTTTGAATGAAAGTTTTATTTTTTATTAAATATATTACAATACTTAATAAGGAAGGGGGAAAAAATAAGTGGGCTGATTTTTGCATCAATAGTCTGTACAGCACACAGGTAAAAATAATGCTAATAAAAAAAAGAACAACTGCAGTGTTCCTGGAGCCGAGGGCCGACCGGTCTGGCCGGACAGGAGCACACCGAAGTAGTTGGTCTGCTCGAGTACGCAAATACATTCAAAGATTCCGGCCAGAGACGGAGTCCACAGCTCGTCTGGAGGGGCGGACGCTGTGTCCTGGTCGGGTCGCTCAGTCCAGCTGTGTGTGCAGGCGGAATCCACAGACGGGTTTGAAGCAGACGTCTCTGCAGCCTGCATGGTCCCGTCCCTCACAGACGGAGCTCCGAGGGTTTGTGCAGTGCAAAGTCCAGGACACCAGAACGGATGTCTTCATTAACACAGTGTTGTCGTGTTAAAACGTTACTCGGCAGCTCTAAAAAAAAAAATGATGCTCTCCTCAGGAAAAGTGAGAGGAGCAAAACTCTAGAGCCAAGAAAACAAATGTTACAACAAAGCACTTAATTACCGGTTGAATTGTTGCTGTACATAATGCCAGGGTTCCTACAGTCTTTGAAAAGTTGGGAATAGGAATAATTTTTTCCTTGTCTGGACAAGTGTAGGAAAAATAGAGATGGGGAAATCCTAACCTTTTGAAGAATAAATATGTTTAAATTGTACTTTACTTTTTTATCCAAGATTTGCCAAATCACAACTCAAGCTATCGTCCAACTGACTGGCGTTTTTTATCTTTGAGTTACGGATTATGACATTTGTTTAGAAATTAAAAAATTCACTGCTGTTTTAGCCTCTAAACCTTCTTCAGTCAGGCTTTTAAACTAGACTGCTGGTTCTTAAAAAAAAAAACGCCTTTACATATTTACGTTTTTGTCACCTTTTAGATAAAGTTAATATGGATAAATATAAATTAGTAAATGCAAATGTTTTCAAATGATGATTTTATTTATTCAGGGGGAAAAAAGCTATCCAAACCAACTTGGGCCCATGTTTAATTATAACTCCCCTACAGTGATGTTAAAGACTCGGTGCCGATTATCACAAATGCTGGATGGCAGTTATTGGGGGGCACCACCAATTATTAAATTAAGGGGGTAATTACTTTCTCAAATAGAACCAGGATGGTTTCAATTGCTTTTTTCCCCTAATAAATCACTATTTTAAAGCTGCACTTTTTATTTACTTTGATTATGTTTCTGTAAAGTTAAAATATGGTTGAGCTGAAACGTTTTAGCTTGTCAAAAAAAAACGAAGCTTAAAAGACAAATACTTTTTTTTAAATGTGACTGTAGGTCAGCCTGTTAAACTCAAATGTCCAGAATAAAAACTGCTGATCTAGGATTACGAGCCTGGAAGACTCGGGGATTTTGAAAGTGAACATTTGTAGGAACCCTGTAATGCTGACAGAAAGATGAACGTTGAAAAGATACTTAAAAAAAACAAAACAAGATGATAGAGGCATTATTAGTTCAACATTGTGAGGATGGGTTCACCTATACAGATCTAATGCGGCATACATGAACTACGACACGTTAAAGAGGAACAGAAACACTAGTAAAATGACAAACCCAGAGCTTTAAGAGGACGGCCTCTACGCAAGGTAGAGCAACGAGTCGCAACTGTACAAAGGACTTGCCGTTAGGAAGCAGGCACCAAGACATCCACCCTAAATAGCTGCACAGGTGCGACAGAAACGCGACTTTACTCTGACGCCCCGCTGCTGAGCGGCGGCGGGACACAAACCTCATTAAGACAAACGGAGCAGGGTTAAAGACTTTCAGTGACATGCTCGTTCTCCCTGTTCTGGCCTCACAGTTAAGCCAACCAGAGATATAACTTAAGGTTCGATATAGAACTGCCATGCCATTGGTCTTCACAAGCTCAAACAGCAAGCACTGTACAGCAATAGTTAATCATTTACAAAGGCTGAAACGTCTCGAACCCTTCACGGCTAAATCCGAAACACACATGGAAAGTCCTTTCCGAGTTCGGCCGACCACATTCGTCTCTCTGTCTCACATTCAAGTGACGTGTAGTGAGTGGCTTCCTGTGAAAAAGGGGGCAGCACATTTCCAAAAACAACATGAGTGATAAGTGGGACTTCTATAAACTACAGCAAACACATCCGAGTCCATTTATACCTCAAAAAGGGGGAAATGGCACGGAAAACTATATTAATTATGCTAAAATAATACTGGTCTAAAGTAACGCTCCCAATGTGTCACAATCATCTGCAGGTTTATCACAGAGATTAGAAGAAAATAACGCCAGGATGACGTAAAAAAAAAAAATAAAGACACATTCTGTTGCTGATGGATAAAGCGACAAAGAGCTCCCAGAAAGACACAAAAAAAGGGGAACCCTGACAGAACAATGCAGGGTCTTTATATTCCTATACAGACATCGGCCTCTTGTCTACAGCAAAAACCGTGAGATGAGTATACTCTATGCTTTTGTCTTTCAAAATAAAAGCACACGCTTACTCGGTGTGTATTTTACTGTACATATTTACACACACTTCAGCAAATTTTGGGGGAAGAAGAAGAAGAAGAAGAAGAAAAGGAGCGCAGGATTGGTTCATGATGTGAAACATAACAGGCGACACGTGGGTTGGTTTTAATGCAGATGTGTGCTTTCCTTCCAGGTCAGGCCGCTGCTCTTGTCTTCTTTAATTATCCCAGGACGATGTAGCTGACGAACAGGGCTTCTCTCGTGCACGCAGCGGGGCACTTTCGATTCAAACGCATCCTGCCAAAATCAGTCGGTTCAGACTCAAGAGCGATGCATTGGCTTCTTCCTGCCTCCTCTGCTTCCTTCAAACAGGAGCTCCGATGCCTTAGGGTGGGTCAGGGTGTCCGAAGAGACGGTGACAAGAGCCGGGCTATGAGAGGTGGGGGTGGGGGTCCAGTCTGATTTATGATGCTTGCAACAAAAACGAACAGCTCGGGCGGAGCTCCAGGAGGCTCGTTTCCCTGCGTTTATCTTGCAGAGACCGCCTCGAACATATTTGTACACCCTAACTCCGACGGACTCCTGTCCGCATCCTTTTTCTATTTAGGGGTCTCCACTCTCTGTCTCTTTCTCTCTCTGTAGGAGCTTTAGAGTCAATTTTGTTGTTGTTGTTGTTTTTTTTTGTTTTCTGTTTTCCATTTGTAGAAAAGGAGAAATGTTTATTTCTTTTAGGATCTCTCTGCAAAGTCAGTTATATTGATGTTTCCCACAGCTGGAAAGAGAGCAAGGGAGGGAGGCAAACAGGAGAGAAAGAGACAAACATCTGCATTAGTAATAATAATAATAATAATAATAATAATAATAATTTTATAGAGCACCTTTTGAAATGTAAGTTACAGGGTGCCTCATGAACAAGAAAAAATTTGAGAAAAACAGGTACTCTAATAACAAGTGCAAACACGTATGTAAAGACTAGATTAAACCCACAAAAAAATAAATTATAAATACAATATTTGGATATTTATAACTCAGGTCTAAATTAACGCAGTACTGCAGTAAAATCAATGAAACAGTGCATAGCTGAACAGTGGTTTTATTTTTATTTTTTTAATAAGTCTAATAATAACTAACGGACAGGAAAACATCAGCCTAGCTTAAAGATTATCCTCACTGAGGGTTTGAATAGTGTCCATGCTTTTTTTTCCTTTCTATGGCATCTGATGCTGGGATATTTCCCTCAGCGCACAAACAACTTACACTTTATCTGACGTTGCAGCCTAGATCTGCCACAGTCCCACATGTGGGTTGTGGTCAGGCTAAACCCCAAACATGGAGAAGTGCTGCAGCACGATGTCACAATCTGATTCCCTATTAAATGTTGTCCCAACCTTTCTAAATGTTACAGTCTGGGGTTAGAAGGGTGCGAGCTGTGGGATGCTCACCCTGGCACTCTGCCTGTTGGCTTTCCTCTGGTCGTCCGGAAGCGGCGGCATGGGGTAAGGGTATCTTCTGCTGGATGCAATGGATCCTGTAGACGAAGTAGGGGACTTGGCAGGGGATAGCGTCCTGAGGAAAAAAAGAGAAGGTGACACCATTAGGCTTATTGCGTCCTCCCTTTATAGCTGCTTCAGGAACATGTTGACCAAAGACACAGATGGCAAAAATGAGGTTAGACACAAAACGTTGAGCTAATGTTAGATCTGTGACTTTGGGCAACATCCTTCTTTAGCTGCGTCAGTAACTCAGCTTCACCTTCATAAGGACAGAAGTTGCTCTTAAAAGTTGAAGCCGCTGCTCGTGAGGGCTTAGCTTTTCAGAGCGACCTCTGTGCACAGCGGTTCCCAGCTGCCGTCTTCTGCGACTAACAGGCTTCAGAGTTCAAAAGCGGCGGCTCAAGAGCGCGAAAACACGGCCAAGGGAGATTAGGAGGAGATATTCTTTGATGAAGCAGGAAGCATCTCCTGTCCAGCTGATAAGACTGGATCAGTCAGAGGAATGCTGAATGCAATTTTGACCGCAGACCAGACCGAAGCTGGGAATCAATAGTATACAGTGGTGCTTAAAAGGTTATTTCATTAAATGTCATTGTTTCTGTATAAATATGACCAAAATCATCATCAGATTTTTGCATTTTCCACAAAGTAGCATTAAACCCATCATATCCTGTGTTGTAGCAAAGGTATGCTGATCTTTAAGCTGCTGTGAATCTTTTTTTCATGTTGCCACATGTTTTCTGCATCTAAAATGTTTTTATTCTTTTTACACAAGTAAAAATTATTAGAAATTAAGCACATTTCTTCTTCCCAATCCCGTAACATCTATATTTTGTTTATGATGCACCCTCGTTTGGTGTATTGCGCAAAGATGTAAAATTTACTATGAGACAAAGGCATATTTTTTGCCTTTGGTGTCAACCAACTTAAATTAAGTAACTAAATAATCGCTTGATGATCCAAGGATGGGTTGGCGTTACAGAGGTAAATATCATGTGTCAGTAAACCGCATTTAAAGAAACAGCAGCACTTTTGAATCTAATCAAGTTAATGTTGTGAAATGCTCATGTCCTTAGCCACACTTTAGATTAATATTTTAGTTATTGAAGCGCCTGAACGATTAAATCAGGGAAATCCACTAACATCCCAAAGTTACAAAGTTACTTTGTTTATGTGCAGGACTGAACTACACATTACTTACTGAAATACAACGACGCTCCAGCATCCAGAAGAACGGGAGAATTTATTTTTACAGCACGCTGATGTTTATTAATTGATACAACTTCATTAAATGATTTGGCTACTTTTAGGACATCTGAATCCAGTGACGATTCAAGTCATCTGTATGCAGAAATTACCAAAAGGTTGTCATGATTTTTAAAGCACCACTGTGGTAGGAACTAAGGAAGACAGGGAGACTGTCCCATGTGCAGCAGCTTGTAGACAGGAACCACCTGCAGCGCGACGGTCGAAATGTCCCGGATTCACAAAAGAACCAGAGAGAGTGGAGCCGGTGGATTCCAGAGGCTTTCACCTTAATATAAATACGTAGCATAAAGAAATGATCATATCACTTAAATGGAGAGTTGTGGAAAACTATTTGCCATGTACAGATTTCTTCAAGTTTTTTAAATGGTCATACTTAAAGATTTTAGAACATAAACAAAGGAGTTTTTAAATCCTTTAATTTATTAAGGGAAAAATCTCAAACTCAAGAAATCACTTTAATGGAACCTGTATGACAGCATAATGTAGGTTAAATATTAGCATATAACCATTAATATAATCAGTACATCATATATTATAACATATTATATAATAAAAGCAACACATCATGCTCCAATCTAAAAAAAAAAAGATTCAAGGACAGATGAGAAACATCTGTACGTCTGGAAACGGTTACAAAGCCGTTTCTTTGGGACTCCATCAAAGAACAGTGAGAGATTACCTACAGATGGGTAAACCTTAAAGCAATGCAGAACCTGCACAGCAGTGGCTAACCTACCCAAATGACTCCATCAAAGACTCACTCAGTGGGTCACAAGAGAACCTAGAACATTTTAAACACAAGTCTTCATAAGTCAACAATAAGGCAAAAACAGCATCCATTATAGAGTCGGGACCAAAATAAACACAGAGGCCTGTCCTACATAGGGATTTTTACACTAAAACAGTGCCTTGCAAAAGTATTCACCCATTGGCCGGACAAGGAGGGCATTAATCAGAGAAGCAGCAGAGACCAACGGTATCCCTGAAGGAGCTGAAGAGCTCCACAGCAGAGACTGGAGGAGCTGTGCATAGGACCTCAATAAGCCTCCATTGAGCTGGGCTTTATGGAAGAGTGGCCAGAAAAAAAACATTACTTAGTTCTAAAAAATAAGAAGGCATGCTTTAAGTTTGCCAAAAGGCACGTGGGCGACCGACTCCCCAGATTCAGAACACCACAGTGAAACATGGTGGTGGTGGCAGCATCATGCTGGGGGGATGTTTTTCAGCAGCAGGGACTGGGAAACTGGTCCGAGTCGAGGGAAAGATAGGCCGCGCTAAATACAGGGATGTCTGCCTATGATCTGAAACTGGGACGGAGGTTCACCTTCCAGCAGGATAATGACCCGAAGCACACTGTTAAAGCTACACCTGAGTGGTTTAAGAGGAATCTGCAGATATGTTGAATGGCCTAGTCAAAGTCCAGACCTCAATGCAATTGAGAATCTGTGGCTAAACTTGAAGACTGTTGTTCTCAAGCAAAAAATCCCCCAACCTAGAGAAGCTGGAGCTGTTTTGCTTTAAGGAATGGGCAAACATCCCAGTGGCAGGATGTGGTGAGCCGCAAGCTTATAGAGACTGATCCTCAGCCACTTACAGCTGGAATTGCTACAGAAGGGTGTATGTGAACGCTCGTCCATCCGGGTTAAAAAGAAAGTGTAATTTTATGAGAATGTCATACATGGTGATGGTAGTGTGATGGTCTGGGGCTGCTTCGCTTCAAGACTTGGATGACTTGTTATAGATGGAACCTCGAACTCTGCTCTCTACCACAAAATCCCAAAAGAAAAGGCTCGACCACTTATAGCTTGGGTTATGGTACCTCTGCAAAAACAAGGTTCTGGAATGGCCTAGTCAAAGTCTAGACTTGAATCCTTTTGAGATACAGTGACTTGACTTTAGACAGATCAACCATCCTTGAAAAAACCCACAGTGTGGCTGAATTAAACTAAATCTGCAAATTGGCCAAAATTCCTCCATAGCAACGTAGACGCAACCGCCATGGTTGGGAAAAATGAGGTTTAGGAGGCAATAACCTTTTCAGATAGAGCCTGGTTGGCTTGGACAGATTTTTCCACCCTTAATAAATTAACCAATCCTTTGAAAACTGCATTTTGTATTTAATTTAGGTCATCATAAATGTTTCAGATGATCTGAAACTAGTAGAAACAGAAAAGAAAACCTGTAACAGGGGCAAACCATTATCCACAACATAGTAAACAAACATTTTGGCCACTTTTTTTTAAGCTAAAAAGATGCATTCTTTAATTACAACTAAATGGAAAAGATAAGTTTTGCTTTCTGCCATCTGTACCCAGGCTCCATTTCACTCTGTTCGTTTTGTGGGTATCCTTCTCTGGTTGTAAAACAGGGAGGGTGAAGAGTGAGCGTCTGGACGCGGTGAAGGTCTATAGATTCCAGTGCTTGTCATTTGATCGTTAGCAGTGGTTAAACTTGCAGCCATCTATAGACCTCAGACACAATCAGAGAGTTGACTTGGTCACGACAGCACGGAGATGATGCCAGGGCTGCAGGCTGAAAGGGTTCGGCCGAGCCCCGACATCGACCTGATGCATGAGAAGTCAGCTGGAGCGGGGCGGGGCGGGGCGGGGCCACCAACACTTACTGAGAGAACAACACTGAACATGCAGAGGTAACAAGAGACTGGGGGGAAGAAAGGGAGCAAAGAAGGGAATAAGGAAAATTAGGAGGAAAATAACTTTAATGTTGCTTTTATATGTTTAGTTTTCATTTGTGAATGGCAGTGAAGCAAAACAATAAAGTCTGCGAATTAAAAAGGGAGCTGTTTAAACGTGGGAACTAATCTCTGTCCGCTCTGTTGAATTGTGTTTCCTTTTTAAGAACTCCACACAGCAACATGCCAGTTTCTTTTTCTCAGTTTCTCTTAGAACCGTAGGGGGAGGGAAGAAGACCAAATTGGCACAAACTTTTCCTCAATTCAAACCAGAAATCAAATGAAAAGTGAAGGAACTTTAGACAAGCGTGTGAGGTTAGGGGACATAATCTGAATTAATACCTAAGGAAAGGTCCTTGAGTGTTTTTATTCACATCTTCTACCCATTTAGTTACATCATAAAACTCTGTTTTGTTGCGGGGGGTTAAATACCTGTGGGGAGGAGGTGGGGAAGGGTGGGGAACGAACACAAGGAGGGGGAGAAGAGAGAGATAAGGAAAGAAGGAATTGAAAATCTCTACAAGTGAGCAAAAGAGGGAGGACAGAGGAAGTATTTCAGGAGAGCGGAGCAAAGATAGAGCTTGAGCTGCGTCGAAGAACGGTGAAGATAGTGGACAGACCTGCATGTGGTTTCGAATGAACACAGCACCACAAACAAACAAACAAACAAACAAACAAACAAACAGTGTTGCGGGTTACAGGCGCGGCTTCGTTTTGGTCATGTCATTCCAAGCAGCCAGCTTCTCAGCCAATCAGCAACATGCTCAGAATGACTGCTGATGCACTACAGGCTGCCTCGTGTGCAAAAAAAGATCTTAATTAAGTGATAAAAAGAAACACAGAAGCTAACATGGCAGACAGAGAGGCAGTCGATGCACACTGAATATTGTTGATTCACAGTCAACAAACATTGATATTTGATTAATTCACACGCTCACACCAAGGTTTTGGGAGTAAAAGATGCAGTACAGCCAAAAAAAAGCCAGTTAAAGAATTCACTTTAATGAGAACAATGTGACCTCTGCATCTTTTGTCTAATGCAAATATTTTCTGCCAATATACTTTAATTTAAGCTAAAGACAGTGGTTATGATATTTTTTTTAATTGCCAACAAACCTGATCCATAATAAAACAACTTTTTGGGTTGTCAGACATCACGTCAGACTTGTTCAAACACTAATAAACTCTTACTCTAGAAAGCAGCACCTGAGTTAGTTTTCAGCCTGAAATTATGAAACATTGTTTCTTCAAGATTAGAGAAAAAATTGCTTAGTTGAACAACAGAAAATTTACTTAAAGGGCATATATGTGAAACGTTTTCATT
Organism: Fundulus heteroclitus; assembly: GCF_011125445.2. Taxonomy (NCBI): domain Eukaryota; kingdom Metazoa; phylum Chordata; class Actinopteri; order Cyprinodontiformes; family Fundulidae; genus Fundulus; species Fundulus heteroclitus. The sequence continues at coordinate 24,546,070 of NC_046363.1, read as the reverse complement.
CTATCTGCATTTAATGAAAGCTCACTCAAGGCAGCTAGGAATATCGCTGAAGGTTGCCAAAGAGTGATGCGACTCTGTTTGAAATAATAAACTTGATCAACACTTAATATAACAACTGCCTAAGAAGCAAGTAGTGATATCAAAGTCTTTAGCTTAAATATAAATGAATAAGGTAAAGATTTATGTGGAGATGTATTCAAAGTGTATCAAGGGATTTAAAAGCGCTATTATTCTGGCAGCATTCAGATAGAAGTAATTGCTGCTCCTCTTCTGACCAGCATTGTTACTCCAACATACTTGTGTTTCCACCAGCATTCCCTTTTCTCTGAAAAAACTGTGTCACCAGGATACTGATATTAGCAAGAGGTGAGGTGATTGTGTAAAACCCAGCAACAGGGAAAGGAAAGCAACTGAAACTCTCACTTCAGCCCCGTTGCCACTGCCTCGGTTTGTCGCGCTTCAGTCCACTCCGCCTGCTTTGCAAACATTAACAGTTTTTTTAAGGACCAGCCTGGGTTTCTCCAGGTTGGCTCAGGTGCAAATCAAACCGAGTAGACTAGAGCGGAGTTTTGACGTGAATATACCACGTTTCAATGATCGGCCGTGGGCAAGAAAAAATTAGAAGGTTTAGCTCCATGAAAGTCTGGAAAAGCTGGAGAGCGATGAAAAATCTTTTGCGCTATTCTCGTCACTCCCGCCATGGCTGAGGCAAGATTTAATACAGCTGTAAATTTTAACTCTGTGAGGCAAACTTTGGAGCAAGTCAGACAGCCTTCGTCTGCCTTCTCCGCTTCTCCCTCTCTGAAGCTGTGCCTTATTTTATTATTAGTTAAAGTTAATGTGTGGTCCAGATATTTATCCCGCTGGATTATTTTTCTCTTTAAAAATATCCAAGACAATCTTGCATATACAATTATACGAACACTATTTATATATATATATTTTACTTATGTTTTTATTTATAATGGTTTATTTTTCTTGTTTACCATTTCTCACAGATTTCTTTCAGGTGTGAATGTTGCAAATGGGGCATGGGGCGAGGAGACGGGGGGACGGGGGTTAAAACCACTGTCAGGAGGCGGTTCCCTCTTCCAAGCTTTTCTGGGCAAGTCGAAACACAAACCGAGCAGAGAGGAGCCGAGCCGGGCAGGTCAAATCGAGTAGCGTTGGTTGAGACGGGGCTTTTCTCATTATGCATAATCACTTCATGTTTTATTATTGATGGTTTAACTGCGATGCAGCTACCAAAATGTTGTTCTGAGGACATTGTTGGCCACGTCAGTTAAACTCTTTCAGTCTGTCCACAGTTAGCCTTACAGCATCATGTGTGAAGGGAAGTGAAGATACGGATATGTAATCTGTTTTTCATTTGGCTCAGACACTGAAAAGAAGTCTCCGCTGCAGCTAATTATTGTGGGTAAACACGCAGAAGAAACGTTTGGAAAAAGATGTTATTGATTGATTGATTGATTTAAAAACATCATTTGCTGACAATTTCTGACGGAGAACCCAAAAAGAAAAAAGGCGCATTTGCAATCCTCTTATGCACAGTTTAAAAAAAAAAAAAAATCATTGTTCTGTAAATTGACTGCTGTTTATCTTTCTTTTAACTTTAACATTCAACATATTTATCTGAATATGCCTTATTTATTATTGCACAGTATCTTTACTTTCTGATATGTTCTTTCTCTGCGGCTGTACAGCATATTTTTTTGAATTTTGTTCATTTCATGTTATTTAATCTTGTATGTAAGTCTTGCGTCTTCTACTCGTTTTTGCCACAAATTTTACCACAGCTTTGTTGTGTGGAACAACAAAACTATTTATATTCTATTCTATTGATTCTTCACTTTCTCAGATCTCACTTTTCACTGGGAATCTTTTGATAAACTTTGGAAATCTATTGCTTACTCCATTCATTTTGGTGCTAATAAGCAGCCATGTGTCCACCTTTAAAAAGGTATTTCTGTTAAGAAAACAATTAATCATCTGCAGTTCCAGATAATACATCATCCATATATGGTGGAACACTGGCCATTTTAGACAAACGCACTTTCTCTGTCAGAAAACTGTGTTTGTAAATTGCTTTTCTGATATAAAAAACAATAGAAAAGCTCATTTTCAGCTCTAATGATTTTTAGCTTTAAAATAATACATTTGGTCTTTTCTTTTTGAATCTAACGCCTAACCCTCTTTTTTAAACCAAATCCATTCATTTCTAAATATTTTACTGAAGCACATCTTCAGTAAAAATGACTGGTGAAATACATTTTTTTGTTGTTAGATTTGTTGACATAAAAAGGTTCCAATGTAAAATATTGCTTGATGGTTTCTCCTATTTAAAAAAAATAAATATTTTTTATGCCACACAGTGGCACTGAGGTGAACTCACTCTGTGGAGTTGGAGCGAGCCCTGAACTTCTTCCCTTTCAGCTTCTTCCGATTACCACTCAGGTTTCCTGGAAAGAAAGTTAGAGTAAGAACTTTGTGTTTCCAGTAAAATAGAAAATATAAGTAGTAGGGCAGAGGTGAAAATGATATACAAGCAGCATAAGTTTTCTTGATATTGATAAATCTGGCTCCTGAAAAAGTTTAATTTCACATTCATGAACAATAGTTATACTGTAATTAATATTCACAGCAATAGTCAAAACATAGAGTGAGTGACACTCTCTGACACAGTCTTTAATCATATTATAATTTCTACGTTCAGGCAGCACATCTGCTTCAGCGTATCTGTGCGTCACCTTGCCACGAGTTGCTTCGTGGTCTCCCATTTTCACAGATGTCGGTGATGTGTTTGGCATCTGGAATCCTCTCGCTCCATGAGTGAGACAGGCCATTAGATCTATGCAAACACACCGCAAATAAAACGTCTAAAAAGCTTTCCTTCAACATTTTCTGAGTCTAGTGTGATTTTTGAAAACAAAAGGAAATGTAGGCAACTGTTAACGTGATATGTAAACATCCAGAGCTGTGGATGGAACGGGAAGTGAAGGAGTGAGTAAACAGCATCATGAATGACTCCGTTCTTTAATGCCAAAATGTTCCCCTGTTTTGACATTTTTTTAGCTTTTAAAATAAAATAAAAATGTACTTATATAAAAGCAATGGTGCTCGAAAAAGCATAATATGAAGACATATTATGAGCGACATTTCCATCATTTATTTAAAAAAAAAATGCAACAAATTTACACCGCTGGAAACCAGCAAATGAATGAGGGATGATGAAATGGCACACCTGAAGCCAAACACTGAGATGTTCTGAGAAATGGATGGAAAGGATGGAGTGAAGGACAGCGTGCAAATCTGCAGGTGGGACAGGCAGGCTGACCTCTTCTTGGAGCTGCATCCGGAGTTGGTGCTGACGCCTGGAGGCATGTCGCTGTAAAATGAATCTGCATCCCCGGGTTTGGTGACATAGTCACCGGGGGGGATTTGTCTGGAAATACCAAGGTAATATCTTTAGATGCAATATAAATGAGCACAACAAAGCTACCACCAGAGTTTATTTATGACTAAGTGAGGACTCTGATAAAATACATCATTCTCTTTCTATTACACTAGTAAACAATAAGCTTATTTCATAAATTTAAAAGCTGTCTGAAAAAAAGTTTTCTTGTAGATTTTCTTGTTAAATTAAATTTATTTGGAAATATGTGCTTAATCAATACTTGAGAAAATATTATATATATATATATATATATATATATATATATATATATATATATATATATATATATATATATATATATATTTTTTTTTTTTTTTTTATTTATTTATTTATTTTTTTTCTCTCATCTATTTGTGCAACTGAACTACAGGAAACACATTTTTCATGCTATACCATCTTCTTTCTGAATTAGAAAACAGCAAAAAGCTACCCTAGCTGGTACTGTTATTCATGTCATTGACAAATCTGGTTCCAATAACAAAAACTAAAGATGTAATCCTAATCCTAACCTAAAACGGTTTCAGAAACCTTTTGAGATATATTGTTCCACCAGAGAAAAATGGAAAAAAGGAGCGAACGAGCAAGGTAAGACTGTCTTGCGTATCGGCAGTTATTCAAAAAGGGACTTGGGGAAATTTCCAGCAAGACTGCATCCTCTACTTTTAAACCAAAAAGTCTAGAAACAGGTTACCTTAATTTGCTGAACTTGCCCTTCAAGAGCTCATATTCAACTATACCATAGCATTGTGGTGCATTTTATATCATAAGACAAAAAAAAAAAAATACAAGAGCGAAGAGCAGCAAACCGGCAGAATCTTCTGTGAACCTCGGACTCAACATATCGTCTCTTTTTGTAGCTCCTGTGAAGAGAACATAGTTGTGGTTTCTGCTCATCTTTTAGCAACATCTAGGCATCACTCTCTAGGGCTGTGTGGACACTCACTTGTAGCACCAGGCTGTGACTGCCAGTATGAGAGCGAGGAAGAGGATGGAGCCAGTGATGGCACTGATGATGATGTTGGTGCTGGTGATACCTGAGGAAGACAGAGGAGGAGAAGATGAGAGTGGGGGAGCCAAATATGTGCTAATTGATTGGGTTAGTCTGGTGGTCTTGTGAGCAATCTGATCATTTGGTGGGGGGGGGGGGGGGGGGGACAAACAAACCATCAAACAAAGCAGAACGACACAACAGAACGCAAGAGATACAGGGGGGAAAGTTTGAAAGAAAGAGAAGGGAGAGTAAGCCGAAAAAGCCCTTCTACTTCAGCACTTTTTTCGGGACAAGTAACACGGTTCAGCTTCCCATTCGTGTGATAAACTTTACTTTGTAAAGTAAATGTCACAACTACAGAGAACTCGGGCTGGGGATGAGCGAGGAAAACCATCAGAAAATGAAAACAGAAACAGAACAAACAGTCAAAAAAGAAACACAAACTCTGACCTCGAGGCAATCCGTCAAAGAGATCAGTCTGTCGACAAAAAAAAAAACGAGCGAGAAAATAATGACAAAAAAAGAGTGACATGCATGGTGCAGCGACTTGACATGTAGCTGAATGTGAATTTGCAATCGCGAAAGAAAGGGACAGTAGTAAAACTGGTGGAGATTATGAATGGTTACAAATACAACTTGAAAGCAGCGAGGAGAGACATGAGCTGGTTGGCTGTACGCGGGGCTATATGCTGTACCTGAAACGGGAGGAGCTGGTCCCACCACTAGACTGAACGGGGACCTGGAGTAACAGTCGTCTCCTGTCCAGCCCAGGTCGCACACACACCTCAGCTCGTTGCTGCACACCTGCAGAGAGGAAGCTCATTGAAAAACTTGCAGGTTTAAGGTTTAATGGAAATACTCCAGAACATGCAGCATGCAGTGTCAAATGAACGGCTGCAGGTTTGTGCAGGAGAACTGTGGCGTACTCCGTGTCCGGAGCAGATGGTCTTGTCTGTGTTTCCGGGGCAGGTGCTGAAATTGAACTGTTCGATCGGCAAACACTTGTGATCCAAACAGATGCTGTCCGTCCCGCAGGCCGTCCCGTCCTCGACGTATCCCAGGTCTGTGTCTCCGTCAATCAGCACGTGTGCGCCACTGAGTGGGGGAACAGCACAGAGAGAAAGACTGAGCTGAAACGTGTTACAGGTGTTGCTACTTTCTGTTCTGGATGTGTGTGTGAGAAATAAATGTGTTTAACAGTAGAAGGATGCAACAATGCGTTCCACACACAAATGTGTTTAAAAAACATTAGGCATAGCTTGACGACAGAACACTTCATCAGTGTTAAAGACTGGCTTAGACTCTACTCTCGCATTTCTGGCCAATTTCTAAACTCCCTTTCCCTCCAAGATTCATGAGAAACGTGTTTATCATCCGTTGAGCTCTTTCTTGGTTAAGAACAAGGTGTTTGAGCTGTTCAAATCCAGAGCCAAAATACTTAGTCGGCACTGCTGAGTGTTTTTATTGAAATTGTTCTAGCTATGGGCGCTGGTCACTGTGTTGTTTTGGTTCTGCTGATCCTTCATTCCCGTCTAGTGACCTGGGTCGGTATTAAGGGCATTGCTCTAGATTGGCTTTGGTCTTTTCTAACAGGGAGATTTTCCATGTTTGTGTTGGAAACTCTTAGTCCCGTGGGGCACCTCTCTCATGTGGAGTGCCTCAAGGCTTTATTCTTGGCCCCATTTTCTTCTCCCTTTACCTACTGCCATCGGGGTTAATTATCTGTGTTGTCGATACATTTCTTACACTTGAACTATTAAAAAGACTGATGTCATGTTGTTTGGGCCCAGTGTTGACCTTGGTGGTCCTTTGAGTCAGGATCTAAAAGACTGCTACAGACCTGGGTGTAAGACTGCACAATGATCTTAACTTTCACGTTTAGATTGAAATCTGTGGTCAGGTCCAGCTTCTTCCGAAGCTTGTTTTTTTTTGTTTTTGTTTTTTCTCTTTTTTTTCCTTTTTTTTCTCTTTTTCTTCTCTTTTTTCTCTTTTTTCCCTTTTCTTTCTCTTTTTTTCCCTTTTTTTTCTCTTTTTTCCTTTCCTTTTTTTTTTTTTTTTTTTTGTCCCTGGCTGGCCAAAGTTAAGCACAACGTTATTTATTACAACTTGTTTGGATTAGTGCAATGTACTTTCACTGAGCTTAAAAAAAACTTTAGTGGCTCAATTATAACTAATCAGAAATACAACAGCTCCTCTTTAAAGTGGTGACACTGTCTGTTTTTAAATCTTATATTAAAACAGATTTTATTTCTCTCTCTCCCTCTCACTCTTTCTGGCTTTTAACCCATTTTGAGATGTTGGGTTTTGAGGTTTTATTGTTAGTTTTTATGTATCTGCACTCTATATTACTTGTTATACCGTGTTTTTGTTTTTATTGATTTTATTTTGTTATATTTTAAAGCATTAGCTTTTTAGGGTGTGTGTGGGCGACTGTAGCTTGATGGGTTGAGTAGGTGTCTTGTAATCAGAAGGTTGTGGGCTCGATTCCAGCTTCCCCTTGCCACATGTGTCGATGTGCCCCTGGGCAAGGCACTTAACCCCTAGTTGCTTGCCGAGCTGCGTCTCGTTGTATGAATGTGTGTGCGTCAGTGAGAGCGACTGGGTAAATGTGGCTATAGTGTACAGAGCTTTGGGTGGTCAGTATGACTGGAAAAGCGCTATATAAGTTCAGTCCATTTACAATTTAAAGCACCTAAGCAAACTGAGTTGCATTTTAAAGCACTATAGAAATAAAGCTGAGTAGAGTCAATCTCTTAGCTGTGTTGATTTGTTGCACACCTGCAGTCCAGGGAGGCACCTTGTTGAGCGACTGAGAAGGAGGTGAGTCCTCCCTGCAGCTCCCCGAGCCGCGGGGCAGGTGAGATGTTTGAGCACAGCAGGTAGCCGCAGTGAACGTCTCTGAAATACAAAGCAGCACACCCGGATAAACTGAGAGAAAACTCTCACAAGAAATGTTTAAATCACAGAAAGGGGACGCTTACCGCTTGTTGCACTGGATCCAGGTGTCTTTTTCCTTCCCACAGTTTCCTTTTTCTGTCCCCTCAATGTTGAGCTTTTCATAGCAGAACTTGTCAGCTGCTGTTGCCTCTGGCGGAGACATTAAAAGCAGACTGTGTGTAAAACTCGACCAACTCTAATTCTTTGTGCCAGCATCAAAGAATTAGATGCTGGCACAGCAAGGTGGTATTAATCCCACTTAAATTTAGCCCTTAAATTTTAAGTTATACACATAAAATGTACTGTATTTTAGTGGGTTTAGTGGGCACAATATACCCACACAAAGTAGTGCACAGTTGTAAAATGGAAGGTAACGGATACATTGCATTTATGAATATCTTACAAAATAATAATCTGAATAGTGTGGCTAATTTAGCCCCTTTTATACCACAGCAAAGCAATTTTCTTCAGAAGTCCATTTTAATTCTAGATGAATGTTTAAGGTTTTTGTCTCAGTTCTTTGGCTGCTTCTTACAGGTTTTCTCAGAGAATTGCTTTATATTTAACTCCATTCATCCTTCCATCAATTTACCAGCTTCCCTATATTTGCTGATCTAAAGGCTTCACCTGTAAGTAACCAAAGTTTAGCTTTTAACTTTTTATGCTGCTTTTTCATTGTTCAATTGTTTATAAGTGCAAACATACTAATAGTGCTAGTAATGCTGTTGACAGATTCTCCTACCTCAGTTGTGGATCTGTAATGTCTTGGTAGATTTACGGATTTTACCATACTCCTTCAAATCTCAGACGATGAAATGGCCAGTGAGATGTTCCAACCTTATATTGTTGTATAACCTATCTCTGCTTTAAACTTCTCCACAACTTTGTTTGTTTGCTGAATATCTCTAACAAGCTCCTGAAACCTTCACAGAACCAATCCGTACATACTGAGATTAAATTACACATAGGTAATTCACTAATAAGGGGGCTTTTGAAGGCAGTTGGTTGCCTCTGATTGTATTAGGGGGAATCAGAGTAAATGGGGCTGACTGCACCGTTTTCAGATTCTGATTTGCAAAAGAAAAAAGAAAAAAAGCTTAAATGTTTTATCATCTTCCTTCCACTTCACAGTTATGCACAACTTTGTTCTGGTCTCTAACATGAAAGCCCAATAACATAGACAGAACTCTGTGTTTGCAACGTGACTACAGATGGAAAATGTCATGGCACTGGAACACTTTTGCAAAAGGCCTCGATATTTTATGAGCCATGCCACGACTGCACACTTACTTTCTCCCCAAATGTACTTGCACTGTCTGTCTTTGGTTTTGCATCTTCCATTGAAGCAGCGACCCTGCAGAGAGAGAGATAAGAAATGTTGCCAAAGCTCAAGTACAAGTCAAATGCCATTGAGTCTTATAAATGAATCAAATGTCTTACTTGATCTTTTTCACAAGTGTAACCATCCATCTTGTGCACGTTTGGTGGACACTGGAACAAAACAAAAAGAAACAGTAATGCGTAATGGTCTATTGAAGAGATTTATTGCCACTGCTCCAAAGAAACAGCCCCATGAAGGTTAATGCTCACCTGGCTGGAGTTGCCTGTGCACTGTTCTGGTATGTCACAGTCGTTCACCGCATCTCGACACAAAACTCCCATGAGCTCCATCTGCAACCGAAAACCATGCAGCTTAAACAGACAGCAAGAGAGATATCCAAACATTTAATTTCTCTGCTTAGTTTACCATAAATTAAAAAATAACTCTGATTAAAAATGCTGTGGGAGTCTGAAGTTTTAAATTAGCATTGTTACTGAAATAACAGTGTCGGTTCCAAATTAATGAAGCCATAAGCTTGACGTTCTTCTTTCTACAGAGCTCCCCCTGGAACATGGAGAAAAAAAAAATTTGTCCTGACATACCTTTGTGAGATCCTGCAAAACTTTTGCAAGATCCTGCAAATGTTTTGCGAGACCCTGACTTATTTTTGCCAGATCTTGCAAAAACTCCAGCTCTCTGCAGGGTTCAGTGCAGCACCGATGCTGGCTCAGCGCTGCGCACTGCTACTGCACTCTCTGCGCTGGCTTTTCGGGGCTGGATTGGCGGTCATTTGTTTTGTTGTCAGCAGCAAATATGCATCTGTCCCGTGCTAAGAAGCAAGCTCTGCTAGTGAGGAGAGAAAGAGCAGCAAGGAGGAAGAGGTTGCTGGTGCATGAGACCCTCAGGTCCAGGGAGCTTGTTAAAGAGCTCCTCAAGCTTGTATCGTACAGTTCAGGGAATACTCCCCAATTTTGCTTCCTGGTCTTTCCGGCTGACGGTTGGATGGACCAGTTTGGGCCAGTTTCTATTGGCCGCGCGTGTATATGTCACTTTGATCGGCACCTTTGGACATCTGCGGACCGTAGGAAACATTGTAAATCATCTTCCACGTCTCTCCTGGAGACTTGCAGAAACTCCACAAATACAGTTCTTTCACCAAAAAACGTCAATCGGGAGTTTTTGTGAGAAATCTCGCAAAACATTTGCAGAATCTCACAAACGTAAGTCGGGATCAACTTTTTTCTCCATGTCCCTTTGTGGGCTCCGTACCTTTCCCCCTCTGTAATACACTTGATGGCAAAAAAAAAAAAAAACTGGATCCTCTCAGTTAGGTTAAACCATTTACTTCAAAATTTAAAATGATACATACATATATGAAATATCCACCAAAAATAAAAAAAAAAAGCAGTAAAAGAATAAGATGAGTAATGTGAACAAGGTCAAAAAACTGGTCTGCTTAACTTATAGAAGCGATAACCACTCCCAAAACATTGTTACTCAATTAAATATGCTAATTTGCTAAATGGCTTTAGTTTAGTCCCTAATATCACCAATCCTTATGCCTAAGAATTTTTAACCTTTTAACTTCTCATCTTGCAAATATTTTTTAACTTGTAAATAGTCCGTTTTTTTATCTCAACTTAAATCACCATAAAAACGTGAATTTAAACTATGCTCCACATCTTAATGCACTTACACAGAATTTAGGCATCTGCAAACAGCTTTAAAAGTAGATGCTGAATCAGAGTAAAGAAAAGTGACAGAAAGCCAACTTTGTGATTCTCTCTACAGTCACTTTGGTTCTAAGAAAAAAGAAAAAACGTCTCTGACACACAAGAAACACTAGAGAGGTGCAGCGCGTCTTGCTTTATACCTGACAGTTTCTGCAGCACAGCCCGTTACTACAGTTGGAGCCTTTGGTCAGGGTGCAGTTCTTGCAGCAGTTCTCTCCCTCTCTGGCACATTCCTGAAAGTACAACAGCAAACCGTCTGAATACTATCTTTTGATTCACAGTCATTTCTTATGTCATGCAACTACTTTGAACAGAGATCTGACTGCTTTTTATCCAGTCAGACTAGCTTCTTTTGCTCATGATTTTAGACAGCATGTAGTTTTGTGGGTTTCTCGCTCCCTGCTTTATGCAAACCATGGAGTAGAGGGCTGGATTCTATGCAAACATTTACAAAAGTACTACAAATCTTTAAAATGAATGAATACAGGTGTTCAAGACGAGCCTGCACATTGCTTTTGTAATTATTTGTCTAAGAATAAGTCGCTGTCAACAACTCAGTGAATTCCCGTAGGGCACCATAATTAAGATAGGATGCCCGTTTACAGTTTATGTCTTGACATAAACTGCAAACACCCAAACATTTCACGCTCAGTTGTTAGTCATATTATTTTTTTTAAATGGGGCAACTGAGAACATTAGTAAGACAGCCATGAAGTGGTAGGCCACATTAAATTACAGAAGAGAACATTATGCAGAGATAATCAACTGTGTGATCTTCAGATTAGCTCAAAAACAGCTCAGAGTGAGCTTCATGGAATGGCTTCCCACATCACTGCATAAAGGGAACAAAAAGTAAGTAAAATCTTCTTAAAATGGATGTAATTATCCCTGATTTGAGCAGGTAAATTTAAATGATCTGCCAATAGAAAAAGATTTTCACACTTAAAATAGGAACAACTCATCTCCATTATCTCATTTCAATGCAGTATATCTAATTATCTTATTTTAGGGGTCAAATACTCATTCCTTTAGCAGATAGTCGTATTTACCTGCTCAATTCAATGACAAATACACTCGTTTCAAGAAAATTTTACTCACTTTTAGTTCCCTTTTTGCAGTGGAGCAGCTGTAGCCAAACGTTTCACTACCAAGTGCAAAACCACTGATGCCACTGAACTCTGGGACAATGTAGACTTGTTCTCTGGAGTGATAAATCCCACTTCTCTGTGTAGTAATCTGATAAAGGAGTCTGGGCTTGGTGAAATCAATGTGTTAAGAATGAGCTAAAATTAAAGTTTGTAAGTGTTGCGGTAAAAGCAGTCTTCAGACTATATTTTCTAACGCTTAGTGTTGAATCAGTATCAGATGTCTTGGTAAAGGGTAATATATATATATATATATATATATATATATATATATATATATATATATATATATATATATATATATATATATATATATATATATATATATATATATATACACACACACACACTTTTTTCCCTCAAGACCAAGACCACAGCGGAAACATGCTTCTTTACAGCCACTTAGAGTGAAACTTTATCAACACTGCCATCTTTGCTCCTATGCGCCAAGGATAAGAAGATGAAAAAAGAAGAGGGAGAAATATTTTACAGTGCAAATAAGCAAATGTTTTTCTGTCTATACAATCAGAAGAAATAAAGAATGCTACATGAGTTCAGTCTTCCACCTCCACATGCCTCCTCCTCTCACTTTTCCTGCAGCCAATGCTGAGTCAGTTAACGTTTAGCTGGATCATGTATCCACGCTTCAGAGTTTTCTGTTTAACTCCAACCTGTTGAATTTATTTATACAAGTTTGGATTCAGCCAAATGTTTTGCTAGTGGATGTTACTGAAAACTTCAGGAATGTTGTCATACTGAAGGTCACTGATCTAATGAGCCGCCACAAAGAGATTTGCAGCTCACATTTAACACATTTTGTGGAACAACCGCTATGACCTGATAGATTTTGTAGAAATATAGATACAGCTGCATACTGTAAGGTCATCCACTTCTCTCTGAAACCTTAGATACTGCTTGAACAAAAAAGGTTTACCCGCTCTGCAGAATGCACCTCCAAGTAGGGTAAAGTTGTATGTACTAACTCTGTTTTCAAGTCTGCAAATAATTACAGTCCTGTGCTTCGGATCACCCATACCAGAACAGCATGACGTCCTTTCTATTTTACAATATGTCTGCACAGCACTATTTTAAGATAAGATAAGATAGACTTTATTGATCTCACAGTGGAAAAATTTACGTGTCACATCGGCTCAACAATCAAAAGGAGGAAAAGGTGCATGAGGTACATACAGTTTTGCTGGTTTTTCCTGAAATTGTTCAACAGTGGTTGCACTCACCGCTGGACTGCCACAGTCACACTCTTCTCCCGGCTCCACGAACCCGTTACCACATTCTGGGGGGTCCAGCAGCTGAGCAGAAGACCGCAAGAAGAAAAGTGTATTTTAATTCACGCCGGACACTCCATGAAATGGAGATTAAAACTAAAAGCAGTGATTCAAAACCAACTGAAACCTTGTATTCAAGTGAAAATTTTAAGATAACATACAAAAATATTTTTTTTCTTGCTTTTCTAATTTGCATGATTATGACGCCCTCTTGTCCTTGCCTGCCATCTTGCTCCCACAGCACCCAACCCCTACAGCCCTACCTGCACAGAGGTGGTTTAAGCCGCAGAAATAAGAGCCAGATGTAGTTTGTTGATTCAGTTGTTTGACCACCATCAATTTTGACCCCTACCCTAAAACCAGGCTGACATGGAAGACCCAACACCAGGGCAAAGCTCTGGCTTAAATAGCCGTCAGGATGAAAGGGACACAGTAGGATGGTGGTGTTTTTTTTTTCAAACCCAGGTTCACCTGAGAATCTATTTCAAAGCAGAGAAGGTCAAGTTTTCTGTTGTCCTTCATCATGAATGGTGGAAGGATGGACTGGTGGTTCATGGCTTTATTTGCAGCAACGTCTGGTCCTTTGTGCTAAAAAGCTTATCAGAAATTCAAAGTTCTTCACTAACGTAGTCGATGTTAGTCACAACTCTCATCTGTAATCATGAGATATGGATCATAATTCAAGTCAAGTTTATTTGTACAGCACATTTCAGCAGAAATGATCTCCGTGATCTCAGAATGAGATCACAGCTAAAGTAGGTTTTCTCCACAAGGTCCCTGGGCTCAGCCTTGAGATACGGTAAAATGAGCCCCTACACATCGAAAAGAGTCGGGGGGGAACCAAGGTTTCCCAGGTACCCTCAATTCAGAGGAGACTTGGTGGGAGACCCAGTACTCTTTGGATGGACCATTATCTATTTTCTGAACTGGGGCTGTCTTGAGATCCAGCAGAGTGAGCTGGAGAGGTCAATGTGGATAGAGGTTTCTCTCCTGGACCTGTAAGCTCAACGGTCTGATCATGATCGACCTGAAGAAGATGATTGGATGGAATGGATGGGTGGAGACAGATTTGGACATATGTGTTGCATAAACTCTCCTTTAAGCAACATTTTGTAAACATTTTCAAACTTTCAGAGGCTCTTTTGTCATTACTGCATACGGTACCTATAGCTAAACAAGCACAGATTATCTGAAACAAGAAGTGTTTTTTTTTTTTTCTGTTAACCACCTCAGCCCATTTTAAATCAGACCAGGTTCATATGAATCTGTGGAAACAGTGCACTGAAATTGGTAATTTGCGGTGCCTTGAAGCCTACAACAGTGTTTCCTTTGATGTTATGCTTCAACACACTCGCTCTCTCAGAAATTTCTTTCAATTCTCTGATTCTTTAAACATAAACTTGAAATCCAGAATATACATTAAATCAATGCTAAAATTTGTCCTCATAGTTTCTTCTTAAAAGCTCACAGGGATGTCCTTTTAGCATCTCCTACAACATCACTTCATCCTTAGATTTTCACACACCATTAGAGCGTCATTGGAAATGTGATTGCGTATAGATTTACAGATTGTGCGTGAGAGCAGTATTTACCTTCAGAGGTTTGTTAAAGAGGCAGGATCCTCCCCCACTGTTCAGAAAGTTGTGGTACTCTTCCACGTTACAATCAGAAAACTTCTTAGGTAAGTAGAAACTGTTAAAAAAAACACAGAGGCCATCAGGGACAGAACCCAAGGAGCACACATGGATTTTACTGACAGAGAGGGTTTTCTCCAAAGAAACACAAACAGAAAAAAGTCTGAAACTGAAGAATCTTGTTTTAATGCAGTCTTAAAACAAACGTGTTTTTTTTTTCCCACACTGGTGTTATTTTCTAAAGTACATCCAAACCCAAATAATTTGGTGAACTCACAATTCAGAGGAGATTTCAGTATGTTTATGATTGGTGTGAGTGAGAGGGAAATTATTAATCTTTTTATTTATCCAGCTTACAATTGGATCTAAACCAGTGACCGTGTAACCAACTGATCTGTGGCCACAAAGGATGCTAGAAATGGACTCCCAGATCTGATTACTGCCAGAACTGAATCAAGAATTTACTTAAATAGAACCTGTCTGACAAGCTGAAGTGGGCTAAGCGATCTGAAAAAGCACAAATCCTGCCCTAATCTAAACAAATCCAACAGCCAATGAGTAACTAGTCATAGAAATCTGTCAGACTGGAGTTACAAACCCATTTCTAAGGGTTTTGAGAGTCCAGTAAACCACCGAGAACCATCATCCACAACTGGATAAAACATAGAACAGTTGTACTTTTCTTGTTTTGCTTCATCTCTACCACAAACTGAGTCAGTACTTTGTATTTTGGGTTACGTCTTTACCAGTTTAGCACATCCAGAGATGTTAAGATTTATCCCACTGTTCTTTGCAGAATAGCTTAAACTCTGTCAGATTGGATAGGGAAACAATTTTCAGCTATTCCAACAGATTCTCACTGTGATTCAGGTCTGGACTTTGCCTAACTCATTCTAATACATAATTGTGCTTTCATAACAACCATCCTATCGTGTCTCTGGCTGTAAGTTTAGGGTCCCTCTGGAAGGTAAAGTCTGTTGCAGTTGTAGCATTCTTCCTGTATTTAGATCAATCCATATTCCCATCAGCTCAGACCAGATTCTAACGCTGCTTTGAAATTTCCCACTATTTCATCTTTGGTCAGGCTGCTGTGTTTATTCCTCTTTACGGTGCTTTTTGTTCTCTGATCTTCTCTAATAAACCACAGAACAGCTGTAAAATAGTTAAATTAAATTGCACACACACTTGGACTCTATTTACTAATTAGGACACTTCTGAAGGCAGCTGGTTGCACTAGATCTTATTGTATTTTGTCCTGATTTCTTCAAACCAACATTCATTGTTTTTTTTATTAAAATCGGACCGTAAGTGAAAACCTACGATAAGTTAAAACATACAAATAACTAAATGCTAACTCAATCTTGATAAACACAGACAATGAATGTTTTCTTTTCTTCCTTTTACCAAGCTGACTTAAGCTGTTGTTAACATTGACAGAGCTTTCATAAAGATATGATAATTCGCTGTTAAACGGAGGATTTATCCAGCTAGCTAGACGCGTGCTCATGCACACAGCAGTGGCGCCCTGTGGAAACAGTATTATTCAGGTTAACTAGATCAGGCATGCAGATACTACAAGATGAAAAAAAAAACAAGCGGTTCATTGAGTACAGATGTCTGAAATACCATTTACTTGACTTTAGAGATTCAAATTGTGTCGTGGTCCATTCACAGGTGACAGGCTGCAATGAGCACCTGTCCTCTGCCATGGGACCTCAGGGTTTATTTTGATAAAGAGGTAGAGCAGGAGCTAGAGGCTGTGTGTTAAGGACGTGAATTATCGTCACACTGAAATGAGCTGATTTAACATTGACAAAAGATGAGAATGACATTGCAGACTGTATCAATCGGTTAGATGTGGACAAAAGTAATAGCTAGTTGTAACTTGTCCCAGGAGGGGGCAGACACCTTTAAATGAGAAGAAAACGGAAACAATGTTTTTCTCGTTGATCAGCCAATGACACTGACTGAAAACTAAAGAATACCAATTATCTAAATGTGCAATATTCAGAGGAAGTATGAGAAATACAGCAGATGATTGAGCCGTATTTGTTCATATAGTCTAAATCAGGGGTGTCCAAAGTGCAGGCTGACAGCCACTTGTGGTCCTTGGAAGCAGTGGCAGTTTTTCTATGGCCCAAATGGGCATCTGCCCAGGACGGCATTACAAAGGGGGCACACTAGCATCAGATAAAAATGAGTAACTTATCTGTCAGCAAGGTCATGAAAAATTACTGTTTAAACTCACTTTCTGCATTTTGATCGGTTTTGGGGGTGGCAGAAGGAGAGGCTTAGTTCATTAAAGAACCGCTACTGCTTGGAAGGAGTCTGTGGCCCACAACCATAGTTACAAAATGGTACAAACTTGGCCATTAAGGGCAGGTGGTTTATGCAGATATAAACTCTCAGGATGCAAGGTTTTTTTAAAAAAAAAAAAAAAAAAAAAAAAAGCAGGCAAATTAAAATCTTATAAATTTGGAAAACGTTATGTACAACACAAAGTTTTCAAAGGCAGTCTCTGCAGCATCCAAAAATAAAATTTGTCTATATACAGTGTTTACCAAGATATACGCTACACTACAAACCTTTTCTAGACTAGAAAAATAGAAAATACAAAACAAATGCGGGACATTGTGCACATTTGTTTTTATACAGCAAAGTACAAGGATATATAGACCCTTTGTCGTCAACAAGACTACTTTGTTTCTTTCATTAAAAGATTTTGTTTTGTTTATGTTTGAGCCGGTAAAAAAATAAATAAATAAATGAATTCATCTTAATTTAACAGATACAAGTTTTGTGGGCCTATAATATTTGCAACATGACAATTTTGGCAAAAGGTTTGGACACCACTGGTCTAAATAAAAACAGAAGCTGTGGCCGCGGTGGCCGTGGTGCTGGATGAGATGGGAAAGGCTGTGGTGATTTACCCTCCCCTCCCAAAAAAAGAACACAGCAGAGTAAATAAACACAGCACAAGCAACGATAGAGCACGCTTCTGCTCACCTGCTGTGCCTATCAGGACAGAAGGGAAACGCAAAATTTATTTAAAAGAGGGGTATACACTCACTAAGACAAAAAATGCATACACATATCCATACGCAAAGCAAGCTTTTATAGCACAACAACACACTTCAAGGCAGCATCTGAGTTTGAGCATGAAAACTGACAACACAAAACACACAATGATTAATTATTTACAATTTTGCTATCTTAGCTAGAAAGCTTTTAGATATTTTTTTTACCTCTTCAGTTGATAAAAACGAACCCTATAAATAAATCTGCACTGACATCTAGTGGTATATTACAGAACTACAACAGACAATAACGCACTATTTTTTTTTATATATATAAATATATACGTATATGAATATGTGGAAAATAACCAAACACAACAAACAAATACAAACTAAAACAACAAAAAGTGACCAGGTTTATCGAAAACTGCCGTGACTTTTGAGTCAATAGTGATCTGTGAGGAATCACAACATAGAGACGAAAAATGGGAAACATTTATTCTAACTTACCCAATGTCATCCATGATACAGCCTGCCCATCGATCATCACACTTACATTCGCCTTAAAAAAAAATGCAGAATATGGCTTTGAGTTTTGCTTTAAAGAAATTAACAAAAACCTCGGAAAGATCTCTCTGCATACCATTGAGGATCCTCTTCTTGTCGGAGAAAATGCCGATGTTCTGACCCAAAGACTGAGCCAAGGTGATGGCCATCTCATTGGTTTTACCGTACTGGTCCAGACAGAAAGAAGACAGAGCAGCAGGAAGAGAAGGAAAGATGAAGAAGGAGAAAATTAGTGTTAAGGAAAAAAATGCATCAAGAAAGTTTTTTTGTCTACTTCACACTAATGCAGTTTTGCATTCGTCCATCACAAAAATTACTATAAAAATATTGAAGTTGTTGGTTGTAATGTGATGAAATGTGAAAATGTTCAAAGGTAATTTTCGTTCGTGCCTAAATGTGTCGTTTCATTGAGTGGTTAAGTCTCACCTCATTAACTCCCCCTCCTTTAGTGAGAGAACAAACTCCTCCCATATAGGAGGCTGCCCCCCAGCCGCTGTGAAACTGATTCCCTCTGTAATGAAAAGCTTGAGTTTAACTAAATAAAGCTTCGCTCAAAAAAAAAAAAAGTCCTCTTTTAAATCAGCAGACTCACGAAAAGAGGTGAACAGAGTCACATTTCTCCTTGATGAAGTCCTTCCTGTACTTCATGAACTCCTTCAACGTCACCATGGGGTCGTCGTCAATGTTGAACTTGTTGTCCACCGACCAGGTCTCCATTGCAACGAGCACGATCCGCGTGTTGAGCTGTTCCCTGAAAATCTGAGCGAGGCGGGTTGGAGAGAGATTTAATTGTCGTGAGGTTAAACGGTCAGCCTCTGACGGTCACAAAGCTTCGTCCTCAAAGTCGCCGTGTGATGGAAGACGCCAAAGGACACGGAGAGCGATGAGACCAGATCAGCATCACGGCTGACAGACGTGCTTCATACCCATTACCACCCCCGGCTGCTCATCATGAGCAGCCGCTGTAATCCTGCCCCCAGACAGCAGCACATCACAGGAGACCAGACAGTCAACAAAGGTAACTGTCTGACGGCGGAGGCAAATATTAATGCTTGTGCCTGTGAGGTCTCAGAAGATTTTTGTTTTATTAAAGCAAACACCGAAGAAGATCAAAAGCTTTACACTGAAAGGACAATGGCAAAAGTGTAACATAAGAAGCATTTTTCCCCACTGATCCTGGTCATCCTGTGCTCTCAGTGCATTAATTTAGAAACAAGCAGATAATATGAACACTTGTAAAACCATCTGCAACAGAGGTTGCACCCAGTCTGTGCTGTTCTTTAAATGTAAACATTGGGGGAATCAACAATATTTAAAAAAAAGACTTCCACTGCATATTGTTGATGCATTTCCATAGTCCTGGCTAGATTTATTGGCATCCCTGAGCAGGACTGTCTGACATAAATACATTGTATTGTATGACTTACATTCTAATTTACTTAGCATCTGTTTGACAGCGAAAACACAACTAATTTATTTTTTTCAATAATTGTGAATAAATTAAAATCATCAAAGGGACAGTTATTGTTCCCTCTAAATATCCATTTAAATTAAATTAATATTTTACTGACTTGGTAATCCACGACTTTCTGATTCCCTGGTATATTAATATGTTGTGACATAAAAGACTCGTCTCTTTTAGCCACTGCCCACAAGGCTGGATCAGAACCCGACTTGATCTTGGACCCTAGCAGTGAGCTGGATGGTAGACATCAATGTGTCCGTCCGTCCGTCCGTCCATCCATCCATCCATCCATCCATCCATCCATCCATCCATCCATCCATCCATCCATCCATCCATCCATCCATCCATCCTCTTCAGCTTATCCGGGGTCGGGTCGCGGGGGCAGCAGCTTCAGTAGGGAGGCCCAGACGTCCCTCTCCCCGGCCACTTGGGCCAGCTCCTCCGGAGGAATCCCAAGGCGTTCCCAGGCCAGACGAGAAACATAGTCCCTCCAGCGTGTCCTGGGTCTTCCCCTGGGCCTCCTCCCAGTGGGACGTGCCCGGAACACCTCACCAGGGAGGCGTCCAGGAGGCATCCTGACCAGATGCCCGAGCCACCTCGACTGGCTCCTCTCGAAGTGGAGAAGCAGAGGCTCTACCATGAGTCCCCTCCAGATGACCAAGCTTCTCACCCTATCTTGGGAGAGCCAAGACACACTACGGAGAAAACTCATTTCAGCTGCTTGTATCCGGGATCTCGTTCTTTCGGTCACGACCCAAAGCTTGTGACCATAGATGAGGGCAGGAACGTAGATCGACCGGTAAATCGAGAGCTTCGCCTTTTAGCTCAGCTCTCTCTTCACCACAACGGATCGGTACAGCGCCCGCTTCACAGCAGACGCTGCACCAATCCGTTCCATATTTCCCTCATTGATGAACAAGACCCCGAAATACTTAAACTCCTCCACTAAGGGCAGGACCTCCTCCCCTACCCAGAGAAGGTACTCTACCCCATGTGTGCAGTTGGCTAAAATTTAGGGAACAAACCCTTTTGGTAGATCTGGCATAAAATCATTGATGAATATGTTAGAAAGCATTTTAAGTTCTTTGTTATGTACAGTGGAGGATCTGTGAAGAGCCTTTGTTGAGGTTGACATAATTACAATATTAATGTCAGCTAATATAAGAACCAGCATTGCTTGTTTTTTTTTCAGAAGGTAAGAAGCTTCTGTTTAACATGTTCAAGAGTCTCCGCGATCAAGACTAATACTATAATTATAGGCATCGATGCAATGGAGAAAACATGCTCACTAGATCCCATTGGGAGGGAATATTCTGAACTCTGGGGTCCTCTGGGTAGTAGTCTAAGTTTCTTCAACCGTTTTGCTTCTCCAGCTGCCGTCTTGTCTAACGTTTTGCCTCGTTACTTCTTCTGTTACATGCTAAATCTGAACTAACAGCTTATTGAAGTGCGTGACATCGTAAATACCTGGGGACTTTTGACCAAGACTGAAAATGTGATGTCACTGGGCCTTTTAGTAAGATAATGATCCAGAACATGTGGCCAACTTACCACAGAAGTGCCCTAACAGACACTAAATCAATCTTTTCCCTTGGCGATCTCATCTCCCAGATCAAGAACCTACAGAAAAGCTGCCGGGTGAGCTGAAAGGAAGGCTGCAGAGCAGATCCAGGAATCTGGACCATCTAGGTCAGATCATGTATGTGTCTGTCTATCGCGCTGTGCTATTGGTAAATGGGGTTTGTAGCAGCGTTAAAAACAATCACATCTCAACACCAATGTTTTAAAGCAGGATATTTTTGTGTGTGAGATCACATATCTGCAATAAAAGATTTTAAAGCTTTTCGCACGTCTTTAAGGCGGCAGGGTATACGCTATACTATCCAGGCTATATCTGGACAGTGTAGCATTCCGGGTGGAAATCAATGTGTCCTTTATGAACCCAGAGTGATTCATACAACCATCTCCAAGGGCACAACGAAGACCGTGACCTTTGTCAGGCTTCACCAGCCTCTCGGTTTACAGATGTAACCCTGCAGGCGCTCAGATTTCAGTAGCGCAGCACGTGCATCAAGGCTGCAGCGAAGCGCCCGGATCAGTACCGTCGGAATGCCGCTGCTCTCCCCAGCCACAGAAATCTGACGACTCATAGTTGGCCCGGGTTAATGGCTACTTAAATCCCTTTTAAAAGGAGAGAGTATAAATGGCCAGGGCACGGTTGGTTAATTGATAAATCAGTGCAACGTGTGCTCAGCTTCGGCTGGAAGTGATTGTGGCAAGCTTTCCAAGAAGAAGATCGATCCAGTTCTTACCATGTCAGCGATATTGACCACTGTCTTAGCGTTGTTGTTCGTGTGCCCGACGGAAAGACGATGCTTCTTATACTGAAGGAGGAGAAAGACAGACAGAGAAGGAGCGAGAGGAGACACATGAAAGAGGGATGAATGCCCTAGAATCAATTCAGTTTAAAGTTGAAATGTAAAAGTAGAGTATTCACATTGGTAAACATTCAGCAGTTCCTTTATCTGACAGAAAACAGTGAATGATTATGTTCAATAACGATAGGCAGTTGAATAATGAAACCTTTTTTTGTCTGTTGTTGTTTACTTTGTAAACCCCACGAAATGTGGATTCAATATATCCAGATGACCAAATTATACAATAAAAGTAAACAAAAATCTTCATCATAAACTGTAAATTATGCTTATGGCTCATGGCCAATAATAGTTTTTTGTAGTCCACACATTTCCGACAACCTCGAGGTTAGGGCCCTGGGAAAGCATTTGTGAAAAGCTTAGTGGTATCCATCTTCACCACATCCAAACCCCGTTTTGTTTGGAGATAATTCTGCTGGGGCTGGCTGACCTGCCAGCAAGAGGGGAAACATCTGGATATCATTTTTAAACTGTAGCGTTCCAAGATCTGTCAAGTAGCGGAATTAATCGCCATGTTTTTGTACCCTTCGAGATAAACATTTACCAGAATTGTAAGTCCAGCTTCTAAGACCCGGATGTCACTAGCTTGCAACACACACACCAATGGAGACACACAGACTCTTGTGTTTAACGCATACACATCTGATAGAATTATTATGACTATGTCTACATATTTTACGTTATTTACTATTTTCATTGCATTTATCATGTATATTTACTCTTTACGACTAAGAAGTTTTAAGGTTTTAAAACTCTCTCTTATATTTGCAGAAGGCCTGCAGAAAGCAGAGAAATATGTTGTGACTATGATAAGTGTTTTTATGAACTCTATTCAGCCATCTGGAGTGCTGCACTGTGTGAACTGCTTGGTTTTATCTCGAAGGTCACAGTTATTTTGCTTATCCCTACCCCTTAGCTTGACAATGGAACCAGGGATTCCTTTTCCTAATAAATAGAGAGGGGGCAACGGATTTGCTTCAGATCGGATTTGGACATCTGTATTAAGCATCTCCGTTTGATCTCCTTGCAAGATTATTTGAAAACCAATCTCATTGTTGTCTCTCCTTCTTGTGTTGTTAATGAATGTTTTAGGTGTTTGAACCTGACAACATCTGTAGGCCAGCTCAAGATATGAATGTTAGAACTCACACTTCACCCGTTGTACGTGCGAAGTTGAATGGAATAAATGAGTTCTCGTAGACATGGTAAAGGAACGATGTCTCCCCGATTCTTCTTTCTTTTTTAAGGTTCAATAGTTAAATAATCTCCCACAAGCTTCTGTCTGAACTCTAGTTTGTGTCCAGGTTTCTACTGTCTGTTGATTCGAGCTTAAGTTGAAGATTTGAAGGTTGTCCTTCTTCGTTATTCATCCACTTTGTGCATCGCACCAGTACTACTTGCAGTAAAACAGGAGACCCCCAGCATCCCACTTCCACCACCGTATCTAATGTTTTGTACCGTCTTTTTGAATGTCGATTCTGAAGCAGGCGCTTCCTCCTTGGCCGGCACCTTCCTCGATCTAACGCCGCGTAAAACTGGCTTCAATGTGTACAGGGATGCTGATGCTTTGTGCAATTTTCAGTTTAGTAAAAGCTTGAGGCTTAGTGGCTCCTGGGTTGCTCCTGAACATCCTGATACAGATCCTTTTATTTGAGGGGGGCAGATTTGGTGAAACTGCGGAAACCTGGACACCAATGGATGTCCCAAATGGACAATTATCCAAATCAGAATATATTAGTCCAAAAACGGTTGCGTTGATTAGTCCAAAGCCATTTTTGTACTAATCAAGCCAACCAGTGCTCCCTCAGGGTGTTTGCAAAGATTGAAATGTTTCTCTACCTGAGCAGTGTCTCACTGCATTAGGCAAAAGTCTAATATACATTTATTACGATATACTATGTGGACCCGCTCCAAACTGCATACAAGAAAAAATTTAACATTTTCCCCTCAGATGATGTTTGGGATTCAGTTGTTACTTCAGACTATTCAACATTACTTTGCAGTGGCCGTTCTGTGATATATTTTAAGGTAGTTCTCAGAGCTTACTTGTCCCATTCCACGTTAACTAAGTTCTACCTGGGTTTGGATCCTCACTGTTAAAGGTATGGAAGTGATGAGGCCTCTTAATCCAGATTTGTTTTTACAGATTCCGTCCTTTAGTTATTTCTAAAAGGAGTTTTTTTTTTAACACCCTGGACAAAGATCACTGATCAAGAAACTGGACCTCAACCCTTTTCTTGCTCTCTTGGTACAATGGACATCAAAGCATTGCTTATTATGGTGAAGTGTTGGCCGCTGTACGTTGCTTTCTTTGCTGTTCAGGCGTGCCATTTTGCTCAGATGCCATACTGCTAACCCTGTTCACCCACGGTCAGCTGCCTTTAGGCATAGGAGATTTTAAAGGATCTCAGATTTTTCCCTGAAATCTAACTGAAGTCTCCATCGTAGTGCTGCATTATATTCTCCATCTGCTGTCCCAAAGCGCTGCTTTCTGCTATCATGTCTAACTTGGCAGCGATTGGCACAGACCAGAAGAGACTTCTTAACTTTTTAAAATGTAAATGTGAAAAACTATCAAGAAGCAGATTTTTACTGTGTCATGTTTTTATACTGAGATACCGTTTGTTTTTATTCTATGAATCTCTCCTCTGGGGTAAGGAAGCGGGGTTTTGTTTTTGCTCCATTTTGTTGTTAAAAAAAATCCTCGTATAAGTATTTGGAGCTTGAGAATGGATAAAACTGGACTTCTTCAAGGCTTCTGCAATAACCTTTGCAAAACCTCGACCTCAGGGCCATTAAAGATGGATGGACTTAAAAGCCGAATTTGTTCCAAGAAAGCAGCCACTTTAAACAAACTCCACTGAGTCCAGAGAGAAGAGAGGTCACAAATGCAGCAAGACGTTTGCTGATGGCTAAGACTGCTGCTCGCTAACAAACAGCTACTTCAGTATAAGCATGGGTGTATTTCTGTTTGAGACCATTGTCCTGACAAGTAAAGAAAGAAGGCCCCACTTTAAATATCAACCTCCTTAAGCCTCATTGAAATATGAAACTATGCACCAGGACCAGCCAAATACCCTGTTGAAAGAAATATCATACTGTCAAAGGAGACATTGGCCGAGCTGTTTAACCACAAAGAAGAGAAGAACAATCGGAGGAGTAAAGGTGGGACTTTCACACCTAAGAAGACCAGCTGTCAAGCATGGTGATAACAGTGTCATGATGTGGGGGTCCCATCCAGTCAGCGGTACTGGTGCACTTAACCTGAAATTAATGGCTAGGATTTATTTCAAAAGCTTGTTGCTGGTTACAAAATAAAGAGTTTAGTTGAGGAGCTACTTCCTTGGGAACAGTTAACTAATGATTAGTGGGGATGTGTTTATATAATCGTAGTCTATATGAACCAAATGAAATCCAGAATAAATTCAATTTGTTCAGCCAGTCCTCTTTTTGTTTTGGATTTGTTTTTTATTCATTGAAGTTATTCACGCAGAGATCGTGTCACTGAAACATTTTAACTGTTATAAAAAATTATTAGAAGCCCCAAATTATTATCACATTAATGCCCGTGACTAGTGCATGGAAAAATATGCAAACAAAAACTATACATTAGCTGGAACTTACCATTACGTGATCATTGATCACCATAAGCTCTATGTATTTGGTCTCATCTTCTATGCTGCGTGAGAAATGTGGAGCCTGGAAGGAGACAACAGATTTATCATTTCCACCAGATGGACACTGGCTTTACAGTTCTCTTCCACTGAGCCAGTGCATGTTAATCTAAGAAAACCACAATACACCTAGTAATACACTCGTGATTCCTGCACCACATCAAAGGAACAACAAATCAGTGAGTATGAACTTGCAAAAGTCAAACAAGAGCGGCAAAAATAGAAGTAGCTTGAAGGGCTGCGATATGGAAATCATTGATTTTTTTGGGAACAAATACACCAGCATCAAATACATACCTGTCTCTTTTTTCTCCAGTGCACAACTTTTGACCCGGGAAAAGGAGGGCTGGGGAAAGGTGGCTCTGGTAAATCCCCTAGAAAAGAAAAAAAAAAATCAGAAACCGCTCTACTCATTTCTTGTGTTTAGCATCAGTGTTATAACCAAGAAGGGGGTCCGGTGGGGCTCAAAAACCAACTCTCTAAGTTTTATTTATATGAACTTAACATGTCATTGCATTGCATGTTTTATCAAGTTGCAACAATTATTTTTTATTTAATCAGATTTCAAGTATTTGTTACCACCATATAACTATTAATTAATTAATTTATTGTTCGGAATTTATTTTATTTTTTAAATTTGTTTACAAAACACGTACGTTGAAATAAATCCAGAACAAGGCACTACAGGGTTCAAATAATAATATGAAGGGGGTTTAACATCAGAAACTTTATATTTGGGTTCTTTTAGGGGGGACAACCTTTAGCACTCCCCATCTGATCATACCCTTTTAGAAATAATTTCCTGGAAACACTTCTGTTTAATGAAATACATCACAAATCAACAAATAATTTTACTTCCACAACAGCACACTTCAATCCACTTACCACCGAAGAGATCACTCAGTTCCTCTGGTCCAGCAGATCTGTATATCATGTGGATGTGTAGATCTCCCTGAAAGACATGAAGAGAAAAATAATAATAAATTCACTAAAAGATATATGTACCACCCACTGGCTTTTAAAATATGGCGAACAAACGTGCAATTCACCAATAATTTGCATGGTAGTTTTATTTAAAGACTTTAAACAGCACAGATGACATCCAGGAAAGGGTCAAGCTCCTGTGAGTCAGCCCGGAGGGCGGAAACGCCCGAGGGGAGGTTTCGACGCTACATCCGGTTTTACTCTCAGCGTCAGTAATTAGTTTGTCTTCAAGTATGTGAAAAGGGACTGAGTAGAAATGGCTCCGCGTTGACTGTATTATACGACAGATATCTGGAAACACAAGGTATTTAAACTTATACTGAACTCATAGGTTTGTGTTTCAGTATAAATAACAGGGATGCAACAGGTAGCTGCTGTAATGCTAACTTTTCTTAGCCGTCGGCTAGCTGGCTAATTAGTGTCCAACGGCCGCGGATCTTTGTCGAAAAGGATTATTAGCGCTTTCATCACATTCTCTAATGTTATTCTCTCAAACTGGTTAACTCGCTTTATTAATGACGAGTGTAAAAGCAGGTTTTAGCGAGCGAAAACCCCGATAATAGGTCGAGCTAAGTACGGCTGCCGTAATAACAGCTGATTTAGTGCTGGCCTGGTTGTGACACGGTTATGATCATTTTTGTTGTCAAAATCGACTTTAACAAACTGCTGTTTGTTTAATTGTTTTCGCTGTTAAAGCTGTCGGCATGTCTGGTAACCATAATGACGTTGATGTTATACTTGGTGAGAAAACAACATGTAACATCAGATGGTTTCATACAATCAGATGCAACACGAAGCGCTTCATAGGAGTTAAAGAAACAACAATCGCACCTCAAGATGTGAAACTAAGTAGATGATGGTTCATAAATAAAGACACAAAATGTGGGCAGTATGAAACAATAAACTTATAGAGCATTAAACAAAAGTTAAATAGATATAAAACACCAAATTATGTTTTTGTTGTTGTTGTTGTTGTTGAAGGGTTACATATAAAATGTTGGTTTGAAGCTAGATTATAAAAGCATTAAGATCAAAATACATGTGCAATGAAACCAAACAAAAATGAAACCCACCTACAATAAGATAAACAGAAGTAAATATAAATTTGGGAGGTATCAAGCAGAAATTTGCTTTTAAAACATTCCCCCCGGGTCTTCAGGGAGGCTGTTGAGGCCATGATGAATAAAATACAATAATCTGTACATTTCTCCTTATGAGAAGAAATGTATAGTGTGTCGGCAGCCAAATGATTGACAATTACATACAAACAAAAAAGCAATGATAGTCAAAAGTAAAATAAAACTATGGTGCCTTTCCTAGAGTTTTAGTTTTTAATCTTCAAATATCAACAGAAGACCTTGGAGGGCTTGAAGGGTAAAATAATACAGCCGGCAATAGTTTTATTTTACATTTCTGGTCTACAATGATAAAAATTATAATGAAAGTAGAAAACGGGTCATAATCGCATGAAATAAACATCATATATAACCTTTTAAAAACAACAGGTGCAGAGAGCTTCACAAGATATGATTCAAAAGTAAAGAAAGATTTCAGAAGAGAAAAAAGTAAAAGCACAATGTTAAAAAAGAAAAACAACCGAACAAGCAATTAATAAAAAGTTAAAGTCATGAATACATAAAGGTAATGAAAGTAAAATATTCTCATAAAGCAGACATAACTGCTTTTGAAAAAGGAATTTAAAAGGCAAATTTGAGTTTCTAGACGTGATCTCGTTAAACAGCGGATACTCAGTTCCTGTTTGCTTTTTACCAAAGCAGCAGTGAAAAAACTGCATCAAGACGTATCGATTAAAAAAAAAATATATATATATATATTCTGGACTGACAAACTATTAGAATATCTTTGCATACCTGCCAAATTGCAATTTATCCAAACAGTTTTTTTAATCGCCAAATTTTAACAGTGAACTCATCTACTTTTGAGTGATTGCGGTTAAATTAACGTCGGCTTTAATAGCATTAGGTTGGTGAAGTAACGTAAATCCAGAGAGAAGTATGAGAAGGAGTCTCATAAAGAAATGATGAAATGACTGCAGAGCTGACAGTTACTGTCAGGCCTCTCCCAGCTTTAGTTTTGAAGCTGAATATAGGATTAAAAGCTAAAAACCAGACTGAGGCTGCACTTTTGGTCTTCTGTGACAAGACGTGAGCTCATTACACGGGTGAAACATAATAACTACAAGGATTATTAACACATAAAACTGTATTAACTGTGAGGTATATACCATAATCATCATTTAACCCCAGATATTCTCTCAGTCACTGTTTGTTTACTTTACAAAAGCTGCCCTGGGCATAAACGCAGGGTTGTGTCGCCGTCGCACACCGAATTCCAGCTTGTTCGTGTTTGCTTTTTGTTTAGCTTGTGGAGTCGACGTAATCCTCCGCGGTGCGCACACACCATCGCTCCTGCCATCTCAGACACACAGTCATTCCCACTTTGTTTGCCAGTGAAATGAGAGCATTGTCACTCAGGGACAGAAGATATTGGGTCAGCCGCATGCTGCTGAATAGCTGCGTTATAGGGGGGGCGGCCCACAGCTAGGTCAGCATGTGGCACACTTACTTCAGCAGCAACCGGGTCAGTCAGATAAACTTTTAGGACGTTGTTCTTCTAAAGGATTCTAAAGAAAAAAATGTTCTTTTTTCTTTTAAGGAAGTTGTCCAGCTTCACGTTGACTGACTTTGTTTGCTTATCCTAAACCAGCAGACTCAGTCGCAGCCATTCAGAAACCAGCCATGTCGTGCCGGGACATCCACGCCACCAACGCCTTTGCTTTCATCATCGCCTTTGTGTCTGTGGGCGGGATCGCCGTGGCGGCGCTGATCCCACAGTGGCGCGTCACGAGACTCGTCACCTTCAACCGCAACGCCAAGAACGTGAGCGTGTACGACGGGCTGTGGGCTAAATGCGTGAAACAGGACGGACACTCTGGATGTTACTACTATGACTCAGAGGTAGTACTCCCAGATGTTTTGAGCTTCTTTTCTGCTGATGTCTGTGAGATTTAGGCCTTAAAAACAACCAATAAGGCCTTAAAAACAACCAGGCCATGAATATGAATGCAGAACAGTATTATGATAGTGGAAGGGATGGTTATTATTAGTATTATAATAATAATCATTATTGTTAGTAGTAAAAATTATTATTTATTTTACCATTTTGGTTTGTTATTAATAATGCCGGTACAAATAAAAAAATGTTCATACATAAAAGGTATTTAAAAATGGCAGATCTAAAATTTGACAGTTATTATTCACAGATATTTTTCTTGGTTAAAAAATGTGTACTAAAAGTAAAAAAAAAAGTATTGTTCTCTTTTAAATTACCATATTTTATTGTTTATTTGTCATAAGGCTGGACGATATAGAACAAAAGCAGATCGATAAAATAAAAATCATATTAATCGATATTCATAATTATCAGCTAATTCAAAACATATATTTAAAGTGCAGCCCAGGCCATTTTATGCTGTTGCTTAGCAACCTATTTTTACATAAAGAACACAAATACTGAATTCAACCTCAACCCTTCATTTAACCAACTTTTTACCAAAACTGCCAGTTTTTAAAAAAGAAAAAGAAAAAGGAACGCAGGCTCTCTGAAGGGGGCGGAGCTTGGTGCCAGGGTCTGTGTTTGTGATTGGTTGGGAGAATGTAGCGACTGAAATATTAACCTACACGATAGGCTAGAATGCAAAAGGAAGGAAAACTGTTATTGAACCTTTTTTTTTTTCTATCGCTCGATTTATATTGTTATTGAATTATCGTCCAGCCCTAATTTGTCATGTTATACAAAATGTAAGATTTCTTTGGTAAACCAGGATACTAAAGATATTTCAAGTTAAAAATATCGGCGCAGTCTAATATTACTAATGTGTCCAAATTACTGACCTACATTAATAATCTAGATTTTGTATAGTAAAAAGACACATCTCATCATGTAAGCCCTTAACCTATTGTACAATTTTTTTCTTCCAGTGGTACTCCAAAGTAGACACGCTGGATCTGCGCCTCCTGCAGTTCTGCCTTCCTGCAGGCCTCACCCTGGGCTCTCTGGCCTTGCTTCTCTCCTTGTCTGGGATGTTTAAAACCTGCTGCTGCTCGGACAAGCCCGAGCCGGACATGAAGACCACCAGGTTCCTAGTGAACAGCGCCGGCTGCCATCTGGTGGCCGGGACGTTCCTGTTCCTGGGTGGGGCGGTCGCCATGGCGCCTTCAGTGTGGTTCCTGTTCCACACCAAGCAGATGAACAGTAAATACGACAACATCTTCGCCAACGGCTTCGCTGTCTACGTCGCCATAGGCTGCTCTGGAGGACTCATGTTAGCCGCGCTGCTTACATTCATGTGGTACTGCATGTGCAAGAAGCTGCCTTCACCCTTCTGGTTGCCCCTGACCCCCATGTCTTCCTCTCCCTCCACCCAGCCTCTTACTGCCAACGGATTCCCCCCCTCCCCGGTCTACGGCCCGCAGCCGTTCCCCCCGCAGGCGCTCCCCCCCACAATCATCGACACGCAGCCTTTTGTGCCTTCGCAGGGCTACATTCAAAACGTGATGGCCCCCGCTCCTGCTCAGGTGTACGTGCCCCAGCATTCTGCTGCAGACGGGTACGGCTCAGAGATGGGAGGCACCTACAGCTACGCCCCATCACAAAGCTACGCCCCATCACAGAGCTACGCTCCATCGCAGAGCTACGCGCCGTCGCAGAGCTACGCGCCATCGCAGGGATATGCCTCCAGCTACGCAGGCCACCGCTACTCCACCCGCTCACGGATGTCGGCCATAGAGATCGACATTCCCGTTCTAACCCAGCCAGAGTGAGCAGTAAGGCGGCTAAGCAGAACACACTGAAGGCCTCCATGAAGTAGAGCGCTGATAAAAACTAATATACCCCATTGATGAGAGTTAATAATGTGAGAGCTATTTTTAGCCTCTAGCTAGTTTAAAAACTCTATTCAGGCAGGTCGGGCTTGTAGGGCTGATAATAGAAGAGAGCCAAGGCCTAACAACACTACGCTATGAAGGATTTTATAAATATATACATATATATAGAAGTGAAGATTCCTAAAACCCTGTATTGAGCTTAGTATTAAGGAAAGGGAAGAAATCCACTTATTTCCCAGCAAAATAAAAAGCCAGTTCCCTAGAAGACTCGTCATCTACATGGTTGGACCACTAAATGGTGAAAGGGAACCAGTCAGCCAAATCCACCCTGTTGACCTGCACATTAAATCTATTTTTTACTGTCACCTTCCTGTCAAAGTCCGTTGACTGTTGCGGAGGTCTCTGTTATCACTACTGAACATTAACACTGACTAGCATCTACTTTACCTTGTTTTTTGTCAAGTAATTGATCAGTTTGTGTTGTTGTTTTTTTTCTTCTTCCTAACAAGTTAATGTCACCGTTTCACTGTGAAGAGCAGCTGCTTTTAATGCACTAATAATATGAATACTGTACCCGTTTACTCTGCTTTTGTTCACTGGTATTTTTATGTTTTAATTGTGTGGCCTTCTGTGTCAAAATCACCTCTCAAGCTAAATGCTAATTTGTGCTAAATCTGCCTTTGCAAGTGAAAATATTAGATGAACTCTGTGGAACTGAACATTTGTGTCATAAACAGACAGAAATGTCTGAGCGGACCAAGTGCGGAAGCCAAATGTAACTTTGTTGCCTTTTGTATGCTTTGCATATTAAGCGCCAATCGACATTTTTAATTGTTTGAATTATATTCTTCAACATTCAGGTCAATAAGGCAGTTGGTTTTTTTTCTACACTGTCAAGATTTTTGTTTTAAATAAATCAGAAAACACACTTTTGGATGTTTGATTATGCTCTAAAATTCATCAGAAATGACTGAGAACCCCCCCCCCCCCCCCAACAACAACACAACTCATTACAAAATTACTTCATAATCATTTTGTCTTGGTTTGAAAACAATAGTAAAGCCGCATTTCAAGAGATTCGATTTATGCATCTCATTTTTTATTGTTTGTTTTACTGAAAAAATGAGGGAAGTTGATGAAAAAAATGCACAATTTATTATTTTTATGAATACAAGCTTTATAGTTCTGCTTTATAAAAACATTTAGCTTTCAAAATGAACAAAAATGCTTCTATGTCTTTTGTAGATTTTTTTTTTTGTGTAAGTGTAAATTCTCCTGAGGAGGGAACCTAGAAAAAAAGATTTACATAAAAATGGATAAGAATCTGAAATTTCAGCCCACTAAGTCAAACAAACGTATGGAAAAACCTTAAAATAGTTTGTTTTACCATACCAAAACAAGATTTATCTCTTGAAAACAAATATTTATTGAATATAATTTTTTTTAAGGGTACAATAGAATAGCAGTAACACACAACACGCAAATAAAACTGTCTTCTTACAAAGCGACAGAGGAAAAGCTTTTGTCCTGGCACACATAAATTCATCTTGACATGTATCCCATCCCCCCCTTCTTCCCCATTCCCCCACTCAACCAAAAACCGTAGACACTGCTGAAAAATAATTATTTCATCAGGAACAGCTTCTGGAACTCTAGTTTTACATCTTTTCATCCAGATTTATTTATTAGCTAAATGAACACAGAGAAAGCCGAAACTCGTAGTTCCTCCTCATTTCAGGGTTTAGAGTTAATTTATTTTCAGTCGAATTAAAAATAGGCGTAGAGGTACGCCTTTTGTGCTGTTTGTAGCGCCCCAAACAGCCCTGAACCTCATTATCAGAGCAGTAGCATCTGAATTTAATGCTCTAGTTTACTGTGTCTTACTCTTTGTCCCTCAGATCATCAGCCGGAGCCAATAATCCCAGTTCAAAAAGATACACACCGCATATATAGACTCAGCACGGCGGCTGTAAACGGTGGAGATTAGGGGTCGGCACAGATGGCTTTCATATGCTGGCGTAAGGAGACGAGGGGGGCGGGGCCTCGGTTGCCACGGGAGACAGCACCTCAAACACAGACCGTCGGCTCATGAATACAAAAGCAGTGAGAGATAACATGCTTTTCATTCACAGCGCCAGTGAATGTGTGAATGAACCGGAGCTGGTGGAGTTACATGAACATGGCCCCGGGTCATAGGGAAGCCCTTCTCTCTTTGTTTTCATCCTGTCAGCAGCGTCGCTGTGATTTCCAGCTTGTCCTCATATACATTGTATATCAATCACCCCCCTCAAAAAAAAAATAAAAAAATAAAAATTGCTACCCCCTACCCCCCCAACCAGTACACTCCTTTAAAATCATCACCCTCCCATTTTGTCTCCTGTTTGCTTCTTCCTTATTCTCAGATCAACATGCAAGATAAAGACCGTTACTAAGGACCGCAGCAATGCAATAAAGTAAAACTAAAAGAATAAAAATAACAAATATAATAAATCCTGCCAGGGTGGTTTTCACCACACAGATTTTTAATTAAATATGTGACGCATTTACGGATCAGGGGATGATTAGCTCCGCTTGCTGCAGTAACGAACAACCGGACGCGGCTCACATGGAAGAACTTCAGTACCTTATAATACATTTTCTGAACCTTTTTACGTGTTTAATGAAGGAATTAGGATGTTAGAGTCAAAAATTTAAATGTTCAATAAACTAATTGAAAAATAAGATCAGCATATTAGAGGGGTTGCGATGCATAAATTGATGCTGATGTTTTCTGATGTATATAAAAAAAAAAAAATACATCAGCAGGATGGTCTACTGACCTACAGTAGCTGCTTTAATTGTCGCCATCTTGCTTTCTGATAGTTTGATGCTACTGCTGGTCAGATGGCACAACGGCGTTTACATCTGCTGACCGCACCCTGCAAACTTCTTTTCATGCTCGAAAAGGACAAGTAAACACTATCAGGACGGATACTTGATGTATATTGTTTTATATTAAGATGAATATATATATAAATTAGTTTTCTTTTTATGGTAAGAACACAATACTAGGCCCCTTTAAAGATTGCTGTTCACTGACTCTCTCTAATCCGACTAAGATTCAGATGTTTGGCAAAGCAGAAAGAGCAAAAATCTCAGTCTCCACATGTGTAAAGTTAGTAGAGACACAGCCCAAAAAAACTCCAGTTCACAATTATATATCACTCTGTTGGTCTGTTACATAAAATTGCAATCAAAATTGCAACATATTGTACTTTGTGGCTGTAGTGGAACAACATGTGAAGTGTACGGTGTATGACTGTCTGAAAAGCACTATTTATCCCTATCAGCTTAAACAAACATTACCTCATTGATTTATTGGACCACAGACAGGTTAGATGTCAGTTTTTGCTCTTTTTTTTTGGTAAATTTGTAAATACCTGATTTGTTTTTATTTAGTGTAAAAAAAAATCCTAATACAAACGCAAATAATAAATACAAACACCATTAATAAAAAAAACATCTAAGCAATTAAACCAATATAATGTAAAATAAAATAAAAAAGTAAAAACCATCAAAATTTTTACCTTTTTTTTTTAAACTGGCTACATTACAATAAGCCACGTTTGGTTTATCACAATTCCCATTACAGTCTTACAGGAGGAGCTTTTTAGATTTCACCAGCGCTGTAAACATGGGGATGGAAGGGTGACAAATATAAATTAATGATTTAAAAGCTGAAGGAGAGAACATGTGGTGCTTTCTGGATGTGAAAGTTAAAGTTCAACCTACACTCCTACACACAATCCAGCAGACAGACACTCATAATACCCAAAATGCATCTTCCATGTTGTGCCTGCATGGGAACACGCTGTTCTCCAGCTTGGGGACCACAAGTTTGTATATTACTAAATATTGTAGTGTGCTTGTAAAGAGAAATTCAGTTGAGCTGAGTTGAGTTGAAGGGCTTTTCTAAGACCTTTAATGAAGACGTGGTGTGTAACTTTTTGTGCCTTGGTGGTGGAAGGCCAGAAGGATTTACCATATGGTTAGCTGGACTCATGCTGACTGTGTCCTTCGATCCTACTGAGGTTTTGTTTAAATGTGCTTTTCTATTTGTGGAACAGACGCAGTGAGGAGTGCATCCCATGGCCAACAGGGTTTGAATTCATCGCTGTTACTGACTGATAAGGAGGAAGTTTGTTTAATGTAAAACTAGCAGAACTGTGCAACCAAATCAGACTGGGCAGGGCAGCAGCGTTCAGAATAAATGCAGCATGTTTAAAAGAATCCGAAGAATCGGCTTTATTGTCTTTGGTTTCAAGCCCTCACTGCACACAAAGATTAAGGTTAGTTACATTTAATTTTAGAGGAGATAAAAGATAAAAGGAATGGCATCTACAGTGCGTACAGTACGTATGTGTGTCTGTACAAGGAAAGAAAAATTCAAGCTGGACACGAACTTGCATTTTAAAACGTTTATTAAAAACATTTAAACAAAAACCTTGGTGCAGGCAGGTAAAAACCTCCGCTAGAGTCTGGCAAGGCAGAAAGGGCTGAGGCCGGAGACGGGACCGTGAATCCGTGGCTAGAGTCATACACGGTGAAGGCTGACAGGTCCGGAGGGCTTGGCTAGAATCAGAACCAGGTTGTCTCCGTAAAATCAGAGAGCCGATGTGGTGCGAGGCAAGACGAGACGAGGGAAATCCAGAGACAAGAACTTGGTCCAAACAGCCAAGGCAGGCAAAGAGAGCTGGAAATATCTACTCACACTAAGGGGTTCAAATTATCTGGAGCCCACAAATTCAAGTTGCAGAGGGAGGAGGGTGAGGAAGCAGGCAGGGGCCAAAACTACACAAATGGTTTGTGTGCAGGATGTGTGGGGTCTGCAGAGGTGTTACACTGCAAAAACGGAACTAGAAATAAGTAAAATGTTCTTAAAATCTGTGTATTTGTCCTTGATTTGAGCAGGTAAATAAGATGATTTGCCAATGGAATAAGAATTTTGCACTTAAAATAGGAACAATTCATCTCAATCATCTTATTTCAAGTGCAGTATATCTAATTATCTTATTTTAGGGGTCAAAAGACTCATTCCATTGGCAGATAATCTTATTTACCTGCTCAAATCAAGGATAAATACACAAATTTTAAGAAGATTTTACTCATTTTTAGATCCATTTTTGCAGTGTAGCTTCCCTTTTCCTGAACTCAGACCTGTACAAAACTGGATGGGTTCTGCTTTGTTGAAACGTTTCATCTCTTCTCCAAGAGACTTCTTCAGTCTGTAGAGTTGTAGGTAAACTCAGCCTTAGAAGCCGTGCCTTTGCATAGTGGATCAACAAGTTTAAGAGCGACAATCAAAACTGGTCGCTCACATGCCAAAGAGGACTGTCAGACTCCAACGTGCTCTGATGGCAACTTATTGTTCCCAGGGGGGTTGAGTCAGGCTCGCAGTAACAGCATTGTAAAAAGGGGACAATTGGACAAAAATGGCTGCCTTTTCTCCCCTGTCAGACCAGCGCTCCTCTCTATCCAGGATGTGAACATCTTCATCCCTAAAAGAGTGACCCGTGCAAGTCCTGCATGGAGGAAAGGTCAGCCCTGATGAACTGGATCTGTCTGGTTTTGTGGAGGAGTCAAACCACACAGTGATGGATGAACACAGGGCAGATTGAACGATAGCTGTGTAGAAGATGACCAGCAGCTCCTCTGGTAGGTTGTACTACACGGGCTGTGTGAGGAAGTAAAGCCTCAACTGAGACTTCTGACGAACATGACCAGTTTAGATGCCGAGATGGTTTTCAAGAACCAAAAGTGATCCACAGCAGACACAGTGCTGTCGAGGTTTAGATTCAGGCTGTTCTGACCGTACCAGTGGGCCATAAAATCCACCTTCTGTCTGTATGGAGACTGAGGCGCAGTTATTTGTGTACAGAGGGTAGAGGAGAGGGGAGGAGAACACACCTATGGGTGGTGCTGGTGGTTCTTGTGCTGGAGAAAATGCTCCCCATCCTCCCCTGCTGCTGCCGGCCAGTCAGGAAGCTGGTGATCCACTGACAGATGGAGGCCGGCAATGTGAGCTGGGTGAGCTTCTGGTGGAGGATGACTCGGATGATGGATTTCATGACAGATATCTTTACAGTTATGAGGGTCGGAAGGAAGGAGGGAGGGTGGAAGGACACAAAGAAATAAAGAAAGAAATGAAGGAAGGACACCAGAAAGGAAGGAGGGACAAAAGGGAAGGAAGTTTTCACCAAAGGTTAAAAAAAACACCTGCTGGACGTAGCAGATCTAAAAAGAAAGGTTCAGTGGTTTTTATATTTTAACCATTTTTTGGATTTAACTAAACAACGGGACTTCAGTTCTTGTAATTGAAAACATTACGCTGTTTATTTTAAGGGCTTTCTCAAAGAAAAACCACCACTTCTTCTCAACAACAAGAACTTAAATTCAGTAGGTTTTGTTTTTGTTTTTAAAGGGACAGCGTGTAACTAATTTAGCTTTTAATTAGAGAAAAATCAGGTATTGCTTTCATTGATACGTATTCTGTCAAAGTCTAATAAGAATCGCATTTAAAAAAAAAGCGTTCTCATAGCTTAGAATTAGTAGATTATAAAAACATAGGAAACGCTGGAGAAAGGCACCAGCAACCCTCGCGACCCCATGAGGGATAAAGCGAGTAAGAAAATGGATGGATAGATGGATGGATAAAAACATAGGTGGTGGTGCACCCACTGAAAGACGCCATGTTGCGTCAGCATTTTTTAATACAGCAGCCGAAAGGGGACACACCTGTCAGCCATACACATTTTCCCTGTCTGTCTCCTGTAATGAAGATGTGCTGTCAGTGCAGGAGTAGAAAACAAGACAAACCTGCTGTTTTCTGTTGGAATGGAGGACCATCCTTACTCTCTGTCCAGTGAGAGGGAAGAGAAGGTAACCAGGAAAAGAAAAAGAAGTAATAGCTGGGAGAAAACGGGAGTCTATGTCAGTGCAGCTTTTACCAGGTGGAGACAATTCATGAGGGAGGGTGGGATTCAAAACGGATGCTGGCTTTCTGCTGGACAGGTCAGTTCATTCTAACCTGACCCTAGCCAGCTGAATTTCGTTCCGCTTAGCTCCGCCCAGCTTCACTCACATCCAACTGGGACATCTCCCATAGAGAGTGATTTCTCCAACCAATTTTATTGTCCAGCCAATCAGAACGCAGGGCTGGAGTTTCATAGATGTGATGTAGTGGAGAAGCGACCATGAGACTGTTTTGATTCAGACAGCAATGGCGGCTCGCATTCGAGGAAGCAAGCGTTAACATTGATGCTGCTATTTCTTCCGTGTTGTCCAATCTACCTAATATTGTTTCATTAAAAGAACATCAGAGAACGCCTCTGAAGACTTTTGTTGGTGGAAACGATGTTTTCGCCCTTTTCCCGACCGGATTTGGCATGTTTTGTTTTCCGGGGCACGCCCGTGGCGGAGAGGTTAGCGGGAACCATGTTAGGAGGCCTTTAGTCCTCAACGCGGTCGGCCCGGGATCGACTCCGACCCGCGGCGCTTTGCCGCCTGTCTTCCCCCCTCTTCCTGTCAGCTCACTGTCAATAAAACATGTGCCACTAGAGCTGCAAACACATTTAAAAAAAGAAAAGAAAAAAAAGTTTAGTTTTTTCCTGCGTCGCTCTCATCAGCGTCACGGGTTAGCTTCGGTGTGAGTGGTTGAAATAGCACGTCGATAAAGATGACAGACAAGTGGCTTATCCAATCATATGCAAGGATTTTTGATAAGGCCCCGCCTTCTGAAACGCCATTCCTATGGATCTGTCCCAGATGGATGAGTGGAGCTAGGCGGAGCGAAAGTCATCTGGCTAGGGTCAGGTTAAGTTCATTCAATATAACAGGGAAGTTTATTTTGCCGTTAAGTCAGAAACAAACGCAACTACACTGTCCTCCCGGCAGAGACGGCTAGTTTGTTAGCCAACACTGGACGAGCTCCGCTGCAATAGTTTTCAGCTGCTGTTATTCTTCACAGACGTCAGACCAGCAGGCGACCGTTCCTTTTCTTTCAGCCGTATTTTGACCATACATTGGCACATTTATGACACTCTGCAGATTCCATAGTAGTTATTACGCGCGATGCACCAGAGCAAGCTCCTCGGTCGTTTGCAGTTCATTTCGCACACTGCTAGATGGGAGTCAATCTTACGCACTGTCCCTTTAAAGCGTTTTTGAATCTACTCCAGAATGAGGTATGGGTTTGGTTATGGTGTCTGAATTTTTGCACATCTTTATGTGTTTTCCCATCTTGTAAATCAAAGTACAAGTTGTTGTGAGCGACGTCTGGAACGATACACTTTACTGAGATTTGTCAGAGAGGAATACAATAAAACCAACAGGTACAACATATTCTGCCTTCATCTTTAAATAAGAGGCACCTGTTGCACACCTGCTTGTTCACAGAATGAATGACTGAAAGACATTTATGTGGAACACATCATTTGTAAATAATGACTCAATTTCACCATCCGTGCCTGTAGGATCTGCTGGTTTTCCATTACTCTGGAAAACCACAGTTATTTCCTATAAGGAAATATAATTTATACCAGAAACAGCGCTTTGACCTGGTTAGTGATGTTAGACTGCTTGCTTATATGTTAAACGGCTGTTTACATATGTGCATGGAAAGCGTTGGACAGCAAACTGACTCACTGAAGACAGAGAGACAAAGAAAATGAGCGTGAAAAAGAGGAGATGCTGAGAGGAAATGATCAGTGAAGAGACAGCCGGGATGAGAAAATGCCTGCAAGGGGCAGACATCCAGACTCTGGTCTCCAGCATTACCACACAGACGGCTTTACCAAACTGTCAGGCCAAAATCAATCATCTCCATGGAGATATAACAACAAAATGTGCAAGAATATTTTCACATATTTTATACGACACATGCCTGTTTCACCACCGAAAACTGGCATTTCAAGATGAATCTGACACCCAGTTATAGAAAAGGATAAAAAAAAATTCAAGTAGCTCTATCACGAAGGTATGAATTAATAACTACAAGCAGAGAAGCTACTTTGATTTGCTGACTTGTGAAGATCAGGATCACAGCTCAGGTCAAAATCAACAAAAGAATAGCTTCACCAATAGAAGATGGAAGCTCTGAAACGGCTCGACCAAAATCCAGAACTAAATTCAACAGTAAATCTGCGGGTCACCTGAAGAGGGCTGTGAACTAAAGATTTCCTCACAGGCCGATGAGTCTGGTAAACTTCTGTATAATAGGCAAATATTACCGGGTATTCCAAAGAAGACTAAAAGCTAAAATTAAATAAAAAGATGCTTCAGAAAGATATTAGTTTGTAACGAAGGGTTTGCACATGTTAGTAAAAGGGTTTTTTTTTTCATAGCCATTCCTCTAGACTTGTTTGTTTTTTCAGTTGGATTGCACAGGAGATTTGAGATTAAGATTTGAGAGGATTTATCATGGTCCATTATATACATCATTAAAAAACCTGGGATTTTAACAGTGTTATGTAGACTTGTAAATGTCGCTGTAAATCTGCTCCAGACCTGCTTATGCTGCACAATTATGTCCCAGCTGGACTTGGGGGCGGGGGAAATAAGGAGTGAAAAAAAACAAAAACTCCTGAGTGAACCGAGCCGTCTCCAGCACCTTCACAGCACATACGTGGGTTTAAAGAGCACTTACGCTGTTGTTGGACCGTTCTCCAGGTTCAATCATGTAGGTGTGATTGCCATCAAAAAACATCCCACTGAAAAAGAGAAAGAGGTGGGTGAGGACAGGGCAGAAATACCGGGTTTCTGTTTTTTTTTTTTATTCATTATTAATGTCAGTGTAATGGATTCGTCATTTCAGTGCTTGCTCAATAGGTTTAATGGGCTGCTGGGTCACTTTGAAGAATTAAACCTGTGAGATCCCCCTCATAAAGACATTTTCAACCACTCTATAATGGACAGATGCCGCCATTCTCTTCAGAAATGTATTTGTTTGTAAACTAGGTTAATTTTCTGAAAATATTTTAAAAATGCCACATTACCGATTTCTTCCGCTTTAGTATTTTCTGTCACACTCAAATGTCTCAAATCATCCATAATTTTAACATGAGACAAAGATAACCTGAGTAAGCACAAAATGCAGTTTTCAAATCGTTGCACTGAACTGAGCTTCCTTATTCAAGTGAAAACAAAAGCTATCAGAAACAACCTCGCCCTGTTTGAAAATACAATTCTCTACTTTGTTAAATCATAAATTAACTGTGCTTAACCACAACTTTCAAACAGGTGAGTCAATTTCAACTGATAACCATGAAATATGTGGAAAAACACAAATGAGAACCTGTCTGATCTCAAAAAGCAAAGATTCATGCCCTGATCTAAAATAAAAATCAAGAACAGACTCCAATGAACCCAGTCAAGCTATTTTCTACAAATGGAGAAAACATGGAACAGAGATGAACCCGGAGTGGCCAGCCTCCCAAAATTACTGCAGGAGCAAAGCAACGACTCATCAAGGTTGTCACAAAACAGCCCGGAACAGCAACTGAATCACTGCAGGCCTCATACTTCTCAGTAAATGCCGCTGCTCATGATTCAACAATAAGAAATAGACACTGGACAGAAATAACATTTATAGTGGAGTTCTTGGGAGAAACGAACACAAAATATCCCTGAAAAAGATCTTGATAATCCAAGAAATTATGGGGAAAATATTCAGTGAAGTAACAAAAAGTGATAAAAACGGAGCTCTCTGTCGTGTCACATCTGGCGTGAAACTAACATGAAACCAACTGGGTGAGAGTCTGGGGCTTTGCTGCTTTCATGACCTGGAAACATTCAAATCAATGCAACCATGAATTCTGCAAGACGTTTTTTTAGGGGTGGCCTAGTTAAAGTACAGAGATTAATCTGACCGATCTATGGCAAATGTTAAACAAACTGAATTTATATCTGCCTGATAGATCAACTAGACCTTTACAATCAAATCAAGATCTCAATGAAGGCAAGACAAATTTATCTATAAAGCCCTTTTGATAACAAGATGATTCAAAGCGCTGGACATGAACAAAAGAAAGAAGAAAAGAAAACATTACAGAGGAAAAAAAAACATTATAGAGACGAAGGGAAAACATTACAGAGGGAAGCACATTGCAGTGGAATAGTAGCATTAGGTTAAGATATAAGACAAGTTGGACTACAAACTTCAATAATAACATTTAACAGCACATTGTCACGTTATATGCTTATAAAATAAGAACAAAAAACGTTTGATCAAGATAAAATAAGATTACATACACCAAACGTCCATAATAGTGTTTTGATAGTGCCTTTTCAGGCTAAATAGAGCCCCCTCTCAGGCGCGATGAGCAGATATAAACAGACATGAAGCCAGATGGCAACTATTAAATAATGCCGAATCGAGCCTGACCCCTCTGTGATGCCTCGTGGTTAAGCTGCAGCTCGGCGTGATCGAAGACCAACCTTTATTAATTAAATAAACCCATTCACAGCAACTCTAAGAGCTTCATATCAGAAAATCACAGAGATTTGACATTTTCAAAAAGAAATAAAATTCCCATTCAGAAACTGAAACATGAACACAGCATCAAGGTAAGAACCAATCAATCAATTTATTTATAATGTTGTTTGTACTTAAGACTGTAGAGGCTAAGAAGTGCATTGCTATTACTATTATGATAGTATTAATAAGGACGTTTAGCTGTAGTCTGAGCCTCTGCAGTTTTAGCTTCCGCTTCAGTGAACACCAATGTTCATACTGTATTCCCAGCGCTATTCCAGCCTTTTCTCTCTTGGAATCATATATGTTTGCACTGTATCTTTGATCTTTCTTCATTGTTTCTACAATTTGCTGAGAGATGTTAATAGCCATTAGCTGCTTCCTTGTTTACCTCCTGCACACATACGCAGTGTCGTACTTCCATTGTTATTATAAATATACACAAAGGGCTTAATTTATTAACAACTTGAGCAAAAACAAGGCATAAAACATTAAAATAACAACTGATTTGCGAGCAGGACCTGATAATCTTTCATAAAAACTTTGTATGCAACCAGAATGATTTACTGACATATAAATAAATAAAAATGTCAAATAACATGTACCATTAAAGGTAACTCTAAACAAATAGGTTTTTAATCTTGATTTAAAGGAACTCTGGCTTTCAGCACTTTAACAGTCACCTGGGAGTTTGTTCCAGGTTAGTGTAGCATAAAAACTAAATGCTGCTTCTCCGTGTTTGGTTCTGGTTCTAGCTGGAGCAACTGAAGCTGTGTGCTAACTCTTGGCTCCTCCATTGGTCCAAAAATTATTTC
Organism: Fundulus heteroclitus; assembly: GCF_011125445.2. NCBI lineage: Eukaryota > Metazoa > Chordata > Actinopteri > Cyprinodontiformes > Fundulidae > Fundulus > Fundulus heteroclitus. The sequence goes on along the minus strand of NC_046363.1, from coordinate 24,502,196 downwards.
TTCCGTTTTGTTTTTATTCAGTTGAAGACATTTTTGGCACATCCATGCATTGATTTTTTCCTAAACATTTACTCAGCTCCAAACTCAGAAGGTTTGGAGCTAAATAAATGAAATTGTCTAAAAGTTGTGTTTCTCTCCTTCCCCTGACTCTCTTTGTCTGATACGCCATTGATATGAAACATCCAAGTGTGGCAGAGAAAAAGCAACAACAGTGAACTTTAGGTGGGCAAATACTTCCTCACAGCACAGAATCTGCTGATAACAAAACTGAGGACCGTAACCACACGAGCAACAACAACCTTTAAGTTGATTTAAGTTCTCCCCCAGAACTGATAAATCTTTAGAGTAGTTGTTCCAAATCTTTTTCTCCCATTTGGACCAAAAATTTTCAATAACTCAGAAGAAGTACAGTGTCATGGTCAAAACTGTTCGCTAAGAACACGAGGCTGTTTAGAATATCCCATAAAACCTAAATGTATTTAACACATTTACAGAAATTTCCTCGTGGTCCACATTAAAACTTAGCACCGAGTACCATATCCACAGAGAGACAAACCAGAGGGAGTCCAACTCTAGAAACAGTTGACAGAGTTTAAGCCAGAAAACCGTTTTCCTTCCCACGTAAAGCAACAGCACACAGGCACACACAAGCATCATCATTGCAAACAGAAAACCATTTAGAAAAGTGATTAATCTGTGTGACTTTAAGATGACGGGTGAAGGTCCTCTGTGCTCACCAACAGACGTCGGCCTTTAATTAGCTTTATCTGGAGCTTTTAGCGGATTGGCCGGGTCAAAGTGTGAAGTCACGAGGGTCAAATGGCTGCAGGGACGCACAATCTATCTCGTTCCTCTCACACCGTTTCATCCTTTCTGGCCTCCAGCTGAGAGACGTCCCCTTCAGCACAAACACAACCTGTCCGGCTCCAACGATGCACTCATTAGAAACTACACGCAGGATGTTTATTATAAGATGTTTATTATAACCTTAAAAATTATAGGATGAATAATTAATTTGTGTTTACTCAAACTATTTTTCTTTTATAGTTGCCGAGAAGCTGTTTTGCTCATTTTATAAGTAAACAGTTTGGCTCTTGCTGCTTTGAAGTAGCTGAGTTTTGTAAGAAATGTGGGCAAATCTAGATCTTTGATTGAGCCCACGTACACAGTTTAGTCCAAAATAAATTCTCTTTTTATCCTTCATGAGTACAGAAAAGGATTTTATACTTCAATTTTAATTTATAGGGGGCTAAAAGAAGAGAAAGGGGGCAAACCCTGGACATGTCATCGTCGTTTTTCTTTTGTTTTGCTATTATTATTATTACTACCACTACTATTACTATTATTTATTATTATTATTATTATCATTATCATTATCATTATTATTATTATTATAAGAATCTTTTGGATATAAAACGTATAAAATTACCTTAATGAAATTGTTTCTTGCAGAGCCACAAATTAAGTTTAGTTTAAATGCATGTTTACCAGACAAATACATTTTACTTGTATATTAAATCTTGTTTTACATCACTTAAAAGAGAAAAAAACTTCTGTAATACACCTTAACTAATAATATTAATTAAAGTTTATTTTCATACTATTTCTTCTTGCATTGTAAATATCTAATATTAAAACTCTAAAACTAACTAACTATATTATGTCAACGAAAGTTATCCCATGAATAAAACTTTCACTATATTTTTGTTTTCACATATTTTATGAGTCTGAATCATTTGCACCAGGAGCCTGCACACACCAGACTCTAATTACATTAAGATTTGTACCCAGGATTTTTTTTTATATATTTAGCATCAAGTGAAATTAAACATTCTAAATAGGGAGGAAATACTCGCCAGGTATACAATAAAATCTTTGAAACTTTCCTGAAACATGGCATCAAACATGGTATTTATGTAAACTTTTCATACAAAACACATTTTCTGAATTAAAAAAAAAACGCCAGGGAGAATTTATATTTCACAATTTATATTAATAGATATTGATTTAATATCATAATTCAGAAATAAATATACTGTGTCCATTTGAAGACACTGTCCAGTGAAAAAATGTAAAAACAAAAAAAAAAGACAGTAGGGCAATAAACTGATTAGATGGTATTTCTTAGTAATATACTGAACAAGACACTTTTGACAGAGTCTGAAGCCTTTGAATTTTCACAGAGGTCTAATTTTACTTTTTGGAGCCAAAGTTTGTCTCATGAATTCAAGCCATGATGAATTCAGCCGTGGATGGAGTAGCTGAAGAACGACAATGACGTAATGTCTTCAGTGCTACAAATGTTTAAATTGCTGTTTGATTTTTACATTTCATCACTCGCTGTCCATGAGTCAACTCAGCTGGGTTTTTTCCACAGTCACACAGAAAACAAGTAAACACCATTTGAGGAAGGATTTTGATCAAACTCTATATAAACAAGAATAGAAATCAATAAAAATATGAATGGGAGAACTCGAATAAACTCTGGCCAGCCTGAAGCCTTTTGTGACGTCACCAGAGGCAATAAAGTGTGGAAGTCTGCTTTTGGGAGGCTATATTTGATCCTGATTAAATAAAAAGTTACAACAAGACAAATAAGAAGACTGCCCATGGCACTTTGTTCTTTAGATTACAGAGTGGACATAAAGTTAATTTACAAAAGAGTCTGTCTAGTAGCTTTAAGTTTTTCTAAAGGACAATAATGAAGATAGGATATAGTGTACAATATCTGCATACCAGATTCAATTAATGAAAAAACAATTGTGAAGTAAAAATAAATTACTATGAGATAATATCAAAGCTGTTACTATTCTGGGCTGCCTTTCAATCCGTTTGCTCTTTACCAGAAGCCTGAATCAATGATGGACCAACATTGTCTGCATAAAGGATGAGCAGTTCTCTCCACGCGCAACTAACAGCCTATAAAGATGCAGGATGAGATTTTGTTAGAGAGAGAGACAGATTGAGAGAGAGAGCAAAAGAGAGAGAGAGAGAGAGAGAGAGAGAGAGAGACAGCGAGAAAGAGAGAGAGAGAGAAGGGTGATGATAGAAACCTGACTCAGCAGGAAGGAAACACACACCCTCTAATGTCTCTAAAGCTCTCACTATCCAACACAAATTCTTTATATATATATATATATATATATATATATATATATATATATATATATATATATGTGTGTGTGTGTGTGTGTGTGTGTGTGTGTGTTTCAATTTTTATAAAAGCAGCTAAAGATTTCCTATCATGCTACAACCTCGCGTGTCCTAAACATGCACCGTTTGTTTTATTCTTTCATCTCGTTTACATTTGATTAATTCATACTCCCTCTTTTCATTACACTGCATGCACCATTACATAATTTGCTGTGCCAGAGTCCCATAAAATATGCAGACATGACTACAGGCCCGAACTCTGCTCAGCCTAATCAGCAGGTGGGAAGCAGGCCTCAGCCATTCACAATAATTAGCTGAAATGACATGTTTGCTCTGGTTGTTTTGGCTTATTTACCCTGACTTAGTGATGAAGCGAGACACAATGAGTGGAAACAAGCGCTGATAGATCAGGAGAGGGAATCATAATGTTTCTGGAGATGACTGAAGGCGATAATTAGTGTGCTGTCGACGATGTGAAAATGCGCGAACAGTGTTAAACACTTGCTGTTGCTCTATCAAAGACTTCATTAAAACATTATTTTCTTTGTGACATCTCAAACCTTTCATTTAAGGAGATTTCGAAACGACCAATCAATTGCATTCAGAAAAATATCACAGTGCCCTGCAAAAACCATTCACCACCTTAAATGCATCCATGTTTTTGCATAATGCAATCACAAACGTTACAATTTATTGGTATTTTCTGTGATAAACCAACACAAAGTGGCATTTAATTTAGAAGTGGAAGGAAAACACGGAAGACAATTTTCCTATCGATAGAAATCTGAAGTTTTGAAGAAAAATACTGAAATCACAGCTGCAGGTCTTTGGGGTGTGTCATTACCTGCCGTTCACATCTAGATGTTGTCACTTTTTGTTAATTGTTCTTTGGAAAATATCTCAAGCACATTCGCATATTTGCACATTTTGCATCATTGCATCTCCATCCAGCATTATAAATGCTGCCAAACTCTTGTTTTTAAATGCATTCTTGCACAAATGCCCTTTGCACAATCAATTTCTGCACATACAAATGGTTTTTAAAAATACTAACCTGTACACTGTGACTTTCTCATGCATTGTTTACATTTCAATTGTTTTACTTTTAAATCACTGCTGCCCCTTATACTGTATTTTAAATCTACTGTAATTTACAAGCTGTATTCTTGCACAAATGCCCTTTGCACAATCAATTCTGCACATACAAATGGTTTTAAAAATATTCACCTGTACACTGTGACTTCTCCTGCATTGTCTACATTTAAACTGTTTACTTTTAAATCACTGCTGCACCTCAAACTCTGATTTAATTTTTACTGCAATTTACAAGCTGTATGCAACAAAATTTTGTTCTGTACGCACTCTGTGCACACAAAATGACAAATAAAGTTGTCTAAGTCTAAGTGTAAGTATTTAAGTCCATCTTTCCATCAATTCTGACCAGTTTCCCTGTCCTTGCTGAAGAAAAGCCTCCCACGCCATGATGCTGCTGCTACCATGCCCTCCCCGTGGGGATGCTTTTTATCTAGGACTGCTATAGATTCTTTCGATCCATCTTCACATCAGCTGAACGACTTCTCGACTGACCAGCTTCCCTGTTCACGCTGAAGAAAAGCATCTCCACAGCATGATGCTACCACCTCCATGTTTCCCTGTGGGGATGGCGTGTTCAGTGATGGGCAGTGTTAGTTTTCTGCCACACACAGGGTTTGGCACGCAGGCCAAAAAGATCCTTTTTGGTCCCATCTGATATGATCAAATTCTTCCACATTTTCTGTATCAACTAATTTCTAAAGCAGAACCTCACATGGCTTTTCTTCCAGGCAGTGACTTTCTCAAAAGACTTTTAGATTCTTCCACCTGAGCTGTGGATCTGAGCAGATCCTCCAGTGTTACCGTGAGCCTCTTGATTGCTTCCAACTATTCACGCCCCTCTTTTTGTTCAGGTGGACGGCCATGCCTTGGTAGGTTTTTCAGTTGTGCTGTACTCTTTATTTTAAGTTTGGAAAGTTGTTTTTCTGATGTAACCAGGCCTTAAACATCTCCACAACTTTCTTCCTGTTCTGTCTGCTGTGTTTTCATGATGGTGATCGTCCACTAATGTTCTCCAGCAAACCTCATACTGCGATTAAATTAGACTCAGGTGGACACTATTGAGTTGGTGGTATTTGATTTTAGTAAAAGGGTTACTGAGTAAAGGAGGCTCACCCCAAATGCACATCTAACGTTCCAGATCTCTGTTCCTTAACAAATTGCCTAAATCTTCCACTTTTCAATGACACGCTCCTTTGTGTTGGTCATTCACATGAAATCTCTGTTAAATCGATTGAATTTTTGTTGTGGTGAGCAGAAAAAATGCAGAAAGGTTCAAGCGGTGCCATTCCTTTTGGACGGCACTGTGTATTCAGCATATATGTACGAGGAAAATAAAACAGACACCGACTTAGAGTACAACATGTACTCCTCCCAAAAGGCCTCGTTTTGGACTCGTCTCTTGAACAGAGCACCGCTTTCCAGCAGAAACGCTAAAAATACATTAGGAGGAAGAAAGAACAGAGGAGGAATAGTCGAGGGAAAAGAAGAGAGGAAGAAGTGCGCATGATAACCCTTGTAGCACAAAATGCAGACAGACAGGGAAGGCTGGCTAAAACTAATTACATTGGGCTGATGAGGCAGGAAGACCTGAACCTGAACACACAGAGGGAGCAACATTCGCTGGGAAAAAAAAAAAGTTACATCCACAGTGTGTTTGTACTCACTGCAATCCGTGACAGGTCGAGAGGGCCACAAAGGAGTGAGGTGCGTCTCTAACCTTCCCCTGGTAGTAGCAGTGCTCTCCACCCTGCGAGCAAAACACAGTCCGGTTATATTCGGAGCCCCGGCTCCTCTTAAAATCATTGACAGCAAAATACTACATCTGTTACCACGTTCCTTCAGGCAGAGAGCGCGGAGTGATCAATCACAGATTTCCAATACACGTAGGTGTAAACATGGTGTTGTGATGGTTTGTGCCCGTGCTGTACTTCAGCCTGAACACTTTCACATGATCCCATCTGTGGGATGACAAACTATCCGCTCCAGCTTCTCCAAAGTATGGACCTTCACGACTGCTCGCCTGTAAAGTGTTTTCCATCTCGATCAGCAAGTTTCTTTTTTTTTCCTGCAGTCTGTGTCTGTGTGAATGTGTGTGTGTGTGTGTTGTGGATCATAAACATACACTTATTGTCTGCAGATGAGTATGATGTCTAAGTGTCTAAGTGCTCCTCTGGCCTCCTGCTGCTCCATTTCTTGCTGCCTACCAGCCATTAGACAGGAAGCTTTTATCAGAGGATCAATTACTGCTCTAAAGTCTAATGCTATGGACACCAGCAGATGTTCTGCTCTATCCAGGCCTCTTCCCCCTCCCCCCCCCCCCTCCATCCATGTCTTGCATAGGTTTGTGGGAGGAATGAGGATGTAAGCATTTGTAAACGAAACGTGTGAGTGGAAACTTGGGAACGATCATCACCCTACAACTTCCTCTAATCAGCATTTCAAAACTTTCCAGATGTTTGAGACCAGGCGTCAGTGCAGGCGGACTGCAGGTTTTCAGCTTCATACAGCTAAACCGTTTTAAATCTGTCCACAATGAGAAGCATCACGTAAGGGAAGGGGTGTCTGCAAATGATCTGGAAAATTGAGGAGGAGAAGAAGAGAACTGTTCTCTAAAGACCTGGACAGTTACATGTTGTAGTAAAAATAGGGATATTATTTTTTTTTTTTATCTTAACTTACAGCAGGGGTTCCTAAAATGTTCACCCTGCAACCCCCAAAATAACAGTGCCAGAAAATGGCGACCCCTTTTTTTGGTGGGTGGGATTTCTTCTTTCCTTTTATTGTCTCCTTTTTTATTCTTTTTTTTATTTTGGAGATTACGAGAATAAAGTCATAATACTACAAGAATAAAGTAGTATTTTTATAAGAACCATTATAAGAACTAGTATTTTTATAAGCCTTCCCCCTGTGGTAAAACGAGGAATGTGTAGCATCTCGTAATGCTATACTTTGCTATCTGTTTCACAAAGAAGAAAATACTAAATCCTTTTAGCACATCAGCATTAAATCATCTCGCGACCCCTCAGGGGGTCCAACCCCCACTTTGGGACCCGCTGACTTACAGCATTTTAACTATTAAAAAAAAAACCTAGAGTAACCCTCATTGCCCCATGGTAATAGAGGACAACGCATAAAACACACGAGTTGCTTATTCAGACATTAAGGATTTAAAAGTCTTCACGTTAGAAAATCATAAAATATATGTGGGTTACAAACAGTCCACAAGAATAAATGTGTTAATAAATAAGTCCTCATGAGGATAATTGATTGGTAATTAGAGACTGAGGAGGTCATCTGCATATATTTTGTTTAATTAGCTGTAGGGGTTGTAGCTTTGTTTGTGGTGCTGAGGCTGATTGGCTTTCTTGTTCCCCTTCATTTGGTGCCAATTACACTGATAAAGGCAAACAAGCAGTGAACTGCTTCTCACCATATCATCAATAACGTGACTGAGGCGTGCAAAATTAAAGCAATACTTTATAGAAACAAGAAGGAACCACATCCAGTGCATATAGACAGAACATCTAAACTAAGATACGTGAAAAAAAGAGGGTCTGAAAGTCATTAAGATGAACCTAAAGCTGCGGATGAAGAGGAAGGAGGTTGGCTGAAGGCACAGAAAGTGTGTGCAAAATCTAAAAAAACAGAGTGAGCTATTTATAAGTGATGCTGTGCTCCACTATCCCAGAGTCTCTCCTCTCGCTGCCGCACTGAACCGTATGCTCCACTTCTCATCTAAGGAAGAGAAACCAAAACCCAGAGCTGTAGCTACATTCTCCATGAGCAAGTCTGGGATCTCCTCTGTCCACCAAGCATTAGTTACATAAGATGTAAAACTAAAGATCTATTTTAGGTTGGACACCTGATAAACTATTAAGTCGCTGAGTGTGGGTAATAAAACTAGATATACAACAAAACAAGAAACACGTTTGTTTGGCATACGTGCAGTTTTTACTATTTATGTGGTATTTCTTCTACCACCAATCCAGCAGTTGTGCCTCAGTGGATCAAATGCTTTGTATGGAAACTTTATTAAAATCCATAAAATTAACATTATATGGACCCTTTTAAAAAAAAAGTGTTGCCAGTGACAGAAACTGAATAGTGACAAGCAGAAACCATCAAACAGCAGCAGTACTTTCACAAGGTAATTTGGCTTCATTTACAGCGTGAAAAAAAGTATCTCCCAAGGCCATTCATATATTTCTCTGTTTTTCCAAGATTTTGTGGCCTTTACTCAATAGTAGCTTGGTAGAGAGATGAGCTACTATATTTGGTGCACCTATTTTACGACTGAGGAACTCGTCGCCCTTTGAAAAATATTCCTAGTGGACATGAAATTCTTACTTGATGTTGGTAAAAACCCAATTCATGCACACATTAAGGGCCTAATGGAACACAAATCATAGGTCGGTACATATTCGGGTTTTAAGGCTAGAGATGAGTACTTTTTACACGCTTCCATCATGAAAAATAACCAAAAATGTGAGATTTATTTTCTAGTTTTGTCAGCAGTAAATCTTTTTTTCTTATTTATTTGATGTTATGTTTTAAAACTTACAAAAGCAGAAACTAAAGTATAGAACTACCTGGAGATGTGTTTGGATTTTTTTTTATGAATAAAGCAGTATATGGCCAATGTCTGGATAAATGGATTATGCATCAGTATAAATCCACTTTAAAACAGTCAGTATTAAAGTTTAGATATTTGTAATTAACACTGGACCCATATTTGAGAATAAAAGTATTTAAGTCACTGCGGTTGCTTTGAGACGACGAGAACCTATAGTGTCCCAGCTGTACTTGAATGCAACATGTCTGGAAAATCCATTTGGAGATCAGCTCGTTTTTTACTACAGTATCTGTGATGCTGAAATTGAACTTGAGGATTTTTTTTATGAGTTTGTGTTGCGTACATGTACGCTGATATAAAATGTTGGTTCAGTCCTTTCTCCTAAGTAGCTGCATGAGAAACCTCAACGTTTCTGGGTAGCTGAGTGATAACAGGAGTTTTTATGTTTTGTTTTGCTGTCACTTATTAAGGTTGCCCTGCAGAACGCTTTATTGTGCACTTAGTCCCACACAAACATTCGACATGTGTTCAGGTATAAAACGGGGCTGTATTCCTTCAGTACGCATTTGGACCGAACAGACAGGGCTGTACTTTGCATTATGTACCGTTACAGACCTACCACACATAGACAGAAATCAACAAGTCGAAATGGGAAAATTACTAAACATGTTAACTGAAATGTATTAAATGTGTTAAAGACTTTTTTGGGTTATGCTGAAGATGTTTGCATGCAGAAACTAGTCCTACGCTTTGCTCTCCGTGAGTGGGCCTTGTCTCTTGGACAACTCTTCTAATTTATTTTCAACTCTTAAGAGAAATCTTGAGAAGAGCACTTGGTTGTAGCTCGTTTATGTTGAAATTATGGATTAGGATCCCACCAGAGCTCAGAGGAATATTCAGTTTCATAAAGCTGCCTGTAGCCAATGCCATCAGTACGACTTGCAACAACAAGGTTGTGAAAATCTTAAGAGATTTTTTGCTTTGACTCATCATGAGACCATCAGTATTGAAAATGTATAAAAACTTTCACCATATTAAAAATGCATTTGCACTGACACAGGTGTATCTTAAGTTCTCGGTATACTATTTCACTTAACACAATAATTTGATCATAGAACTCATTTGTGTTGATTTCTTTGTATGTATGGATTATTTGACTTGTTATCCTAAATAGATAACAAGCCTATCATGTTGATAGCACCATTAGGAATATAAGCATTTATTAAAAAAATAATTGTTGATGCATTCAATACGTCATTTCCCTACTGAAACTTCCAAATGCCAAATTCATGAAGAAACACTCAGGGTACTCTACATAGATTTAAATAATCAATGAGACATGTTTTATACGTGAATGTGTGCGCCTGCCTCACATGTTTCTTTAGACAAAAAAAGTCACGAGATAAAACTGAAGAACAGAAGCTTTAGGAAGCAAAAATAAGTCTTTTAACCCCATACTGAACAGCATGAGGCATTTTTTTTTATTAAATGACATGAATTTTCCCCACATAAATTGGTAATGTTAAAAGTACAAGTCACTATTTTAATTAGTTTATGGCCTTGTTTTTAGCATCTGTGGTGTTTGTGTTTTCTATTGACTTTTCTGTGTGATGGTTTCGCTTTTTATTTAAAGTGTGTTTTATCGCTATAGTAGTTTTAGTTAGTAATATTACAGTAAATATAATAATAATCCTAATAATAAAGAATGATATAATACTTATTTTATCATGACAAAATCCTGTATCCAGTAATACAATAATGATTAATTGTGTTAATACTAATAAAAAAATCACTTCCATTCATTTTCTAAAGAGTTCAATGTTTAGTAGCAGATTCTGATACTTGCATTTTCATAAATATCCTCTCTATATTATAAACTGAATAAAAATAATAACGTGATTAACAAATGATCTACAAATGACCAAAAAAGGAAAGTTTTTACCATTTCCTGTGTAACAAAACAGATCCAATATTCTGCTTGATGAGACTAAAAGTAAAATTTTTGCAAAACGTCTCGTGCCAGGATCAATTATCCATGATCCATCAGTGACTAACCACATTAAACCCAACCTGTGGACGTCCAGCTCTACTTTTAAAAGGATGGTACCGTGTCTATTATTGGATGTACTACACAAGCAGAACAGATCCTGGCCTAAATTTATCAAAGCAGCAGCTGTAGACAATTTGACCTTTACACAAACACAGAGGGCTTGTCTTGAATTAACCTCCTTGAAAGCAGACATTTAAAGCTGTACTTGAACGTTAAGCAGCACCTTTTCCAAAGAAAACACAGACAGTAGACATCCGCAGATGGATTGTTCCTCTGGACATTCATCAACAATGTAAATTAATTCACTGCTTTGTAATGACTGTCATAATCACTGGTGACCATATTGTACAGGCCGTGGCGTGTTAATTTGGGTAATTTTCTCTAAAACATCTGATACAACCACTAATCTGCTGCTTAGCTGAGGAAATCCCGAGCATTATAAATCCTCGCCCACTTACAGTGTGGTGTCACATAACTCCTGAGTGGGTGTCCTGTAACTGAGCTGTGTAGATTTCAGAGGATTATCACAGCAATCTTAATCTGGTTTCATAGTGTCTGAAGGTTCAGGCCGCAGCCAACGATTTCTAGAAATTCACCGTTCGCAGACTCGTGAAAATTATTTTTTTCTCAGGACACATTAGGGACATTTTCTTGTTTTGATAAACGGTTTGTTGTGACAGCAAAACCGCTTCCAGATGTTTGACTGCCAACCAGAGATGCACATTATTTTTGAAAGAAGAGCTCCTTTTCTGACAGGCTTCTGCTGATTTATTTGCTTCAGCACGGTTCATTGGGCGTATCGATCGATCGGGCTGGCAGAAGTTTCCTTGTTATATTGATAGACATAAGCAGCACGAGTAGCTGTCATGTATTTTTTTGAAAGGGCAAATACTTTCCATGGATGACTTGCCAAATGCGTCAGTGTAACAAAGTTTGAAGGCCAGTGTGTGATGATTATACAGGCAACAACTTCTGCAAATATTTGGTACACATGTTTAATTTTAATATAGATTTTCTCTAATCCAAACAGGGTCAATTTTATGCATAAATGCTCCAATGCATGCAAACAACACTACTAATATTTGGATGAATGTCTCCCGGCAAGATGGAGGAAAACCGCATGCTTTCATTAGCCATCCAACAAGCATCTATGAGCTTCTGGAATGATTCTAGCTCGACTGACGATCACTCCTACGAAGAACAATGGTAGGGCTCATTTAATTTTATTGGGATTATTTGCATCTATACACTTTTTAGGTATTGTCCACACTTTTTCAGTATGGTTGATGTTCAGGTGATCCCCAGCTCAATGTTAGTGGGCTAGATCTGAGTGTTTGGGACATTTTTCTGCTGGAACATCTAGGTGAACCTGAAGAATTAGGAAGTAGATATCCTCAAGTTCAGTTTATTTATATAGTGCCTATTCAGAACAATTGTCTTCTCGAGACATTTTACAAGACAATGAGATTGAATTTATTATGTCAAAAAGTGAATAAAGTTTTCTATCTAACCCAACCAAGTGCAACAACTCACTGGCAGTGGGCTGTTCATTGCATCAAGTTCTTAACTTTGCAGCACACCCGCACACTGAGCATGCATGCGGCGACAGGGGAAAGGAAAGACTCCCTTTTAACAGGAAAAACAATTAGCAGAAGATGGAGCAGACACACAAAACACGGACTTCTGCATTATTATATAATTTTTTTATATATACCAGTCACATCATGGCAGGGGCAATCAAGCCCCCAATCATGATGTTAACCCCACCAAGATTAATAGTTGATAGACTGTCCAAAGGTCCTACCCCGTCCTCATCTTCACTCGTCAACATCTTTTGTCAAATCAACGCTTCTCAAAATAACCAAAATTTTATTTTGAAAAAGTGTTTGACATCTTGAAGATGTCAGTATGGAACAAGCACATCATTCTTTGTCTCCTTTTCAGGGCTGCATACTTCAATGTGGACAGAGGCCCTAATGTTCCAGTATCTTCCACTTCATGGCAGGACTCGGCATTGGGCATCCCAGATTTGTTTCAAAAGATCCAAACCAATTTCCTTTTGTCTGATGTGAACGTTTGGGTAATATGATTGAAATTTTAACACAACTGGGTGTTATAACAGGACACAGCATTAAAGCTGTGTCCATTAAGCATTAGGAGCGGTCGAATATCCAGCAAGAATAATACCAAGTCTTTGTTGAGGGCTACAATAGGCCTTCAGTTTCTCTGCACTTTAAGGGACATACATTCAAATATTAGTTGGAATGGATGTAAACATTTGAGTAAGTATCCATGTTAAATTCAAATGTCTACCAACATCGTACATTTAAATTTTATTGGTTGGTGTGTCATCAATGGTTCAGATGCATCACTAAAGGCCCAAAATGACTATTAATCTCATATAATGAAGATGAGTGTATGAAAAACTTCTGACTGGATCTGGTATGCGGGAAGGGACACTGATAAACAAGGTAAAGATTTGGATCATTGCCTTTCAAATGACATTTAAAAAGAATGGGCAGGTAAACTTAGAAAATAATTGAAATCACTCTCCATATAATAACTTTCATCCCTATTCCAGTGATGATATGCAGAGAAAAGTTTGAGCAGTAATCGTTGTGGCTCACATCCTGGCTGCACATTAATCTAGCATGAATGACTTGTTTTATCTTACACTGGTGACGACAATCTTCCCGTTCTCCGATAAATGCCTCTCCTCGTACCCTGACGACAGGAGATCACTGCGAACAGAGAAGTGAAGACAAAAACGATAAATGTACAAATGTATTGCTCTGTTGCTCAGGCATAATCATGTTACAACTGTATTCTTGGCAGTAAAGAGCATCAGCATGCCTAATTATGACCCGCAGGAAGAGACAGCACTATTTCCAGATAACAAAACCTAAATAAATAAAAATGTAAGAGTTCAGGCGTTCAGAAAAGGCAAGAATGTGGTGCGTGTGTCTCTCAGAGGAAAGGGGGACAAACCAAGGTCAGTGAATAGGAAAGGAAGCAGAAAAAGGCAGGATGAGAAAGAGGCAGGAAATAAACTGAGAGGGTTTAGGAGAGAGAGAAAGAGAGTGGCATAAATAAGTAGAAATTGGACTGTGTGAGCGCTTTCTCAGCAGAGCTGGACCAAAGAGTCCCAGTGGACATCCACCCCGCAGGTCCAACCTGAGACAGAGATGAATGAGCTTCACTGCTCTCACACACACCCGCTAAAAAAATGCAGCATAGTAATCAGGATTTGTCCTTTCTTTTGTATATGTATCCAATTTTTCTGAATCGTCTGGGAGATGCGAGAGTCAAGGTTGTCAAGGTTGCTGATCCTCGTTAGTGACCTGAAGTAACCTGCATTGTTAACGGTGGTATATGTGCCCTGCAGCTCCCTGATTGTATGATACCAAGTCAGGGTTGAGAAACTATAAAAACCCGCAGCCGAGAAAAAGCCTGAGTCTCCCTCCCAGACCGCTACGGGCGATCTATGGTTCTCTGCAGCTGGAAATAAACATCATCAGAAAGTTATCGATGAACTGCATTTACAGGAGAAATAAACTTCACCCAGAACCCTGGTCTGATTTCTGGTTATCCTTTTTAGATCTTAAACAGATTTGCTTTCAGGATGAGCTTTTTTTTTTTTTTTATCGGTTTGTGAATTCAAGGCCTAAGTGCAAATGAACGACTTTATCACATCTTATTTGGAATCAGAGCGAATCTTTCCATGCTTATGTTGATCTTTCATTACTTTGGTGCCTACAGGTTATCAAAAATTCAGCATTTTTTTTTTATCTAAGCTTTGGCACAATTTCTATTTTTAATGGACAATAGAGTCCAAAAGCAGAGAGGATGGAGCTCTTTTTAATGCCGGACCAGAATCTCTGGAAGAGACGCTCAGGTAGATAATCATTTTAAATCACAGCTAATTTTTTTTTCTTTCAGCACTAATTTGGTGACAGTATAGTTTTTATTTAAGCTTAAATATATTATTTGCCTCTATTGTGAAGTTGGATTATGTTTAAGGTAGGTAATCATACTTCATAATAGTTGCTTTTCATTTAAGTTAACCAGCAGCAGTTGCCCCCTGACCTGCCAAGGGTGGTAATTATTCAGTTTAAACAAGCAGATGATGAAGTAGAGATTAAGTAGAGATCAAAAGAAATCGTCTTTTGTTGCCGATACTGATTATTTTGACATCAGTCTTACATCCTCGATATGTGCTGTGGATTTTAGGGGGCAGATTCTTGAAGCCGATATTACTTTTCCTTCCCCCGTTTACATGATGAAAAGTCCACAATCATAACAAATGTTACACAAGTCTCAATTTAAACAAAAAAAAGAAACATTTATTAACAAAACGAACAAAACATTAACAACGGATAACAAACAGTGTAGAACATTTAAGTATATAACAATAAAACAAACTTAACACCAAGGTTTGTGCAAAAATTAACAATCTGAACCTGAGTGTGCCAATGGATCTGCGAACGCATGCACGTATTGGCCAATGCTGGTACAAAAAAAAAATGCAAATATCGGCCCAAAATGTCTCTAGTGTTAAGGCCGGTCACTGTGTGGATCTGGTATAGCAAAATCCTGCACATTTGTGTTTTGTTTTTTAATTCAATTTAATTCAATTTTATTTATATAGCGCCAATTCATGAAACATGTCATCTCAAGGCACTTTACAAAGTTAAGTTCAATCATATTATACAGATAATAAATTTTAATAAATACATTTTAATAAAAAATTGTTAAGGATAACAATAAGTTTCATCTGGTTTGATTTGGAAAACATGTTTTTCGTTAATTATATTTTGTCCTGTGTATAAATGCACTCAAATGAATAAAATTTGCTAAATTTTCACTATGAGCTTGACCTGCTGCAATAAAAATTTATTTAATATTTTACACATCTTTATAGATGTGGAGCGTGCTTTATACATTTGCAGAAGCCTATGGTAAAAAAAAAAAAAGTAATTCAATAAAAAATATAATCTTTCAAAGTTACAGAGTAGGTGAAAGGTTTTTTCCCAAGATGTTACATCAGCATCAAACCTCTAACACAAAAGCACTCACCTTCAAAGGATGAGGCTGCTCTAATGGCCAGTTTGATGTTGCAATAAAAAAATAAGTGGATGAAGGGCGGAGGAGAGAGATGAAATGTAAAGAATGGAAGAATCATCAACAGAGGAGTATTTGCTCAGGAAGAAGGGAATGTAGAGGCGTGATTTAAAACAAACAAACAGGGAAATTAAGTCTGAATATGGAACTCTGATACCAAACAGAAATCACTATGTGCTCGTCTATTAGGCTGAGCAAAAAATTTATAAAAATTACAAATTAAAGCCTTTATGCATCTTAAGGCAAGTTAGCGTCCTTTCAATGCACACATATGTTTCTGTGATGAAGACGTTGGACTGTACGAGTCCTTGTGGGTAAAAGCCAATGTGCTGTTCCTCCTTTGTTCTGCTGTGATGTGTGTTTAAGATTCAGCGCTTGTGATCTTTACCGGGACTCACACTGAGTCCAGACATGTTGGCGGTGGTGCTGGTGGAGCTTCAGGAGCACGTCCTAACGAGGCAGCGAGGTAGAAACACAAGGCCTCTGACGGAGGACGCTGATAACAGATTTCAGCTTTAATTGTTGTGGGATTTAAATAATTTACGTGACAGACGAGGATGCAAAGGAAAGCCCCCCCCCACACACACCCATCCCCTCCCACACACACAAATCTCCCTCCCCCGCTTGTTAACACACGTTTACACGTTAAAAAAACGGCGAAAAGAAAGTGTAGGCTGCTAAGATATCTGTTCACTGTGCTAAAGTCAGGATTGATGTCCAGATTTCTTTATATTCTGTTTCCAATTAAGGAGATTTTCTCACAATCTTTTAATGTGGTCTTAATGAATCGCTCTTTAGGATTTCCAAAGGTTATTTTTATTGTTTTGTTTTTTAACTTGTAGGACTTTTACAGACTAATTTTCTTTCATTCACTCATTTTCTACCCAGGACCTGAACATTTCCAGAGTAAGATTCTAGAGTTTGCCGTCACAGTTTCTAATTCTGTCACATATCACCGCTATTACAATGCAAGTTCCTTGTAAATTACATGAGGTGGGGTTCAGATGTTCTGATTAGATTTCTCTGACTTTTCAACAATTGTGTCATTTAGTTGATAGAGTCCACAAAGGTTCAAAATGATCTGCTTGCATGAAGTTATCAGTTAGCAGAAAGAGAGAAATGTTTTACAACATTGTTTGTATACCATGACACATTAAAGACAATCATCACTAATTGAAAAAAAAAATGTAGCACAATTTACTGAAATTACTAAGCTTGATGCTTTATCAGAACTATTCAAAAGACAAGAAACTGGCCAACGAGGCGGACCCTGGAAATGCAGGAATTTGTTTCTTATATGTGACAAAAATCTCCTGTTTTCTCTAAACTCTGGAATACAGACGTGAGAAGCAATATTTTCTTCCAAAAAAACAAAAAACAAATCCAGGTCTGGACGATTTCCAGACTGCTATGTGCTTTCTGTGGCATTAATCTATGCTGAGCGGCAGCATTTTCAGCAGTTTCTCTGCTGAAAATAAAGTTTATCAGAGAGAAAGCCTGTTTCCTTGGAAGCAAAATGTGCAGGAAAAACTAGGGGTGCTTTGAAACATTTCCATGGTCATAAAAATGCTGCGTTATCCCTCCTTCACATGTCTCAGTGGCATCTGGATCGAATACAGATGTGTTGCTGCAGTAAACAGAATAACCTTCTTCATTCAGTGTTTGTTTACAGATTCTCGCTCTCTCAAGCACGTCGCTCATTTAAATCATCTTTCTATCCTCCACTGTGGCGGAAAATATTTCTGTTTGCTCTGTCGCTACAGCAGCATCTGTTGCAGACTGAGGGTCCAGCTGTCAGTCGGACCCTGAGGAGGTTTCAGACCCGGATCCACAGATGCACCACGCTCACCTTACAATGTGCCGCTCTATACCTACAGCTCTAAACATTCAGAGAGGATGTATTTTTCTGTTCTTGGGTTTTAACCAGACTGTATACCCAAACATACAAAAGAGCAGCATTAAGGCTTAAACTCTAGGAATCTTCTAAAAAGCTGTATCCAACTTTAAATGGCTCCTTTAAAAGGTAAAAGCTGACTTGACTTAAGTGCACCAAGTCCATCTGGCTGTCATTGCCTTCCAATGCCATCCATCTTTCTGTTGTGGGCAGAGAAATCTTCAGTGACAGCCCGGTTTGGTCTCGAGACGACTCTTTCTCATACACACACACATGCACACACAAGTGTCGTTTTGCTTTAAAATTCCTCTCACAATCTTTGTCGCCAAGCGCCGCTTTGCCGCTGGGATGAAAAAGAGCACAAAAAGGCCACCCTGGCAGGATGTTCATGCTTGAGTAGAAGTGGACTGGCAGCAGAGTCGGGTTAGCGGGCTTTCCCACACTCAGCTCAAAGGCTCCCTTTACTAAAACACCGCATCCCAAAGTCACACAAACGGCAACAGGCATTCTGAAAAATGTAGAAAATCTTCAACATCTGCACACTCTGCAGGAATAATGTCGGTCTGGTGACATGGATCAGTCATTTAACCTGATAATTAAAAAAAAAAAAAAAAGCAGTGCCACACAAAGGACTGTGCTGCGTCAGGGGTCTGTAATGAGGCTGGGGCAGCGCCAAAGGTTTGGGGGGGGTCAAAGGCAAAGGAGGAGTGAGCTCATAGGTGCACAAAACAAGGCACAAGGTTGACGCAGCAAGATGAGGGAAACAAGAGGTATAGAAAGATGAAAAGGATTGAAGAGGAGGAGCGAAGGCCTTTCTTCAGGGAAAAAGCTGCAGCTGCGTTCACCTGCCCACCAGCCCACCCAACCCTCCCCAAGCCAACCCTCTCTCCCACCGAGGCCTCATTAAAGGTCTCCAGGCTATAATTCATTCACTCTCCAATCACTTATCGGTCGTGCCGTTCCACCGGCAGACTCGATTGGGAATCCTGCTCCTGTTGCAGCGGTTTTAAGACATTTCAACTCGCAGCCAAGAAACATGGACACAAAAATAACCAAAAGCGCAAAATTAAACACGTTTTCATCGTCCTTCTCAGCAACCATGAGTTTTGTCCATAGCGTGCAGCAAACAAGCCAAACAGAGCCGACTCCTGAATTATGCAATGACAGCGATGTTGCGGGATGTTGGTATGTCTGACAAAGTAGGGATGGTTATTTAATCCATGCCAAATTAGGAAGGCTGACAGACAGTTTAAAAGGACTGTGCTTTTGGGAGCAAGTCGTTCTGCTTTGAATACTGTCTACACACAATGTTGCCAAAAGCATCTGTGTCCGCATGTGTTTGTTGGTAGCCTTGCTGCACATCCATGCTGCAGCTTCATCCAACTTTTTTAAGCGGTAAATCGAGTTAAATAATTAAGCTTTTGACAATGTGCTACTCTGAGTATTTTTTATTCAGCGTGACAGGAGAATATCACAGAAACAATAGGCTTTAGAGAGGTATTAGTATGTGTTCATGCTGAGAAAACAACTGTCTTCTTCTCGTTTCTGTCTTCAGCGAGTGAAGGCTCCAGCTTCTCTCTTTGTCTCCGCTAATCCTCTGCACAGACTGAGACGGCTCGACAGGAGAAAGGGAATGGAAAGGGTGGAATAGGTAAAGAGCGAGGGGGATACATTAAGAACTATAAGAAGATGAGGAGAAACATAGACAGGGGCAGATTAATGTTCAAGGCTCAGAGC